>NC_088878.1:407638-672350 GCF_032884065.1 Artemia franciscana | reverse complement strand
AAACTAAAACTTTTGAAATAGGAAAACAGCCTTTAATCACATCCTTACCATTTGCAATCATAAAATAGTCTAATATCTTCATTTTTTCAACATACGTAGCTATCACTCTCGAAAACTAAATCTTTTGAAATAGGAAAAGAGCCTTTAATCACATTCTTTACCAAGTGCAATCATAAAATAGTCTAATATCTTCATTTTTTTTAACATACGTAGCTATTACCCTCGAAAACTAAAACTTTTGAAATAGGAAAAGAGCCTTTAATCACATTCTTTACCATTCTTTACCTAATATCTTCATTTTTTCAACATACGTAGCTAGTACCCCCGAAAACTAAAACTTTTGAAATAGGAAAAGAGCCTTTAATCACATTCTTTACCATGTGCAATCATAAAATAGTCTAATATCTTCATTTTTTCGACATACGTAGCTATTACCCTCGAAAACTAAAACTTTTGACATAGGAAAAGAGCCTTTAATCACATTCTTTACCATTTGAAATCATAAAATAGTCTAATATCTTCATTTTTTTCAACATACGTAGCTATTACCCTCGAAAACTAAAACTTTTGACATGGGAAAAGAGCCTTTAATCACATTCTTTACCATCTGCAATCATAAAATAGTCTAATATCTTCATTTTTTCCACAGACAAAGCTCTTACCCTCGAAAACTAAAACTTTTGAAATAGGAAAAGAGCCTTTAATCACATTCTTTACCATTTGCAATCATAAAATAGTCTAATATCTTCATTTTTTCAATATACGTAGCTATTACCCTCGAAAACTAAAACTTTTGAAATAGGAAAAGAGCCTTTAATCACATTCTTTACCATGTGCAATCATAAAATTGTCTAATATCTTCATTTTTTCAACAGACAAAGCTCTTACCCTCGAAAACTAAAACTTTTGAAATAGGAAAAGAGCCTTTAATCACATTCTTTACCATTTGCAATCATAAAATAGTCTAATATCTTCATTTTTTCAACATATGTAGCTATTACCCTCGAAAACTAAAACTTTTGACACAGGAAAAGAGCCTTTAATCACATTCTTTACCATGTGCAATCATAAAATAGTATAATATCTTCATTTTTTCCACAGACAAAGCTATTACCCTCGAAAACTAAAACTTTTGATATAGGAAAAAGCCTTTAATCAAATTCTTTACCATTTGCAATCATAAAATAGTCTAATATCTTCATTTTTTCAACATACGTAGCAATTACCCTAGAAAACTAAAACTTTTGACATAGGAAAAGAGCCTATAATCACATTCTTTACCATGTGCAATCATAAAATTGTCTAATATCTTCATTTTTTCAACATACGTAGCTATTACCCTCGAAAACTAAAACTTTTGAAATAGGAAAACAGCCTTTAATCACATCCTTACCATTTGCAATCATAAAATAGTCTAATATCTTCATTTTTTTAACATACGTAGCTATTACCCTCGAAAACTAAAACTTTTGAAATAGGAAAAGAGCCTTTAATCACATTCTTTACCATGTGCAATCATAAAATAGTCTAATATCTTCATTTTTTCAACATACATAGATATTACCCTCGAAAACTAAAACTTTTGAAATAGGAAAAGAGCCTTTAATCACATTCTTTACCATTTCAGTCATAAAATAGTCTAATATCTTCATTTTTTCAAAATACGTAGCTATTACCCTCGAAAACTAAAACTTTTGACATAGGAAAAGAGCCTTTAATCACATTCTTTACCATGTGCAATCATAAAATAGTCTAATATCTTCATTTTTTCAACATACGTAGCTATTACCCTCGAAAACTAAAACTTTTGAAATAGGAAAAGAGCCTTTAATCACATTCTTTACCATTTGCAATCATAAAATTGTCTAATATCTTCATTTTTTCCACAGACAAAGCTATTACCCTCGAAAACTAAAACTTTTGAAATAGGAAAAGAGCCTTTAATCACATTCTTTACCATGTGCAATCATAAAATTGTCTAATATCTTCATTTTTTCAACATACATAGCTATTACCCTCGAAAACTAAAACTTTTGAAATAGGAAAAGAGCCTTTAATCACATTCTTTACCATGTGCAATCATAAAATAGTCTAATATCTTCATTTTTTCAACATACGTAGCTATTACCCTCGAAAACTAAAACTTTTGAAATAGGAAAAGAGCCTTTAATCACATTCTTTACCATTTGCAATCATAAAATAGTCTAATATCTTCATTTTTTCAACATACGTAGCTATTACCCTCGAAAACTAAGACTTTTGACATAGGAAAAGAGCCTTCAATCACATTCTTTACCATTGCAATCATAAAATAGTCTAATATCTTCATTTTTGCAACATACGTAGCTATTACCCTCGAAAACTAAAACTTTTGAAATAGGAAAAGAGCCTTTAATCACATTCTTTACCATGTGCAATCATAAAATAGTCTAATATCTTCATTTTTTCAACATACGTAGCTATTACCCTCGAAAACTAAAACTTTTGACATAGGAAAAGAGCCTTTAATCACATTCTTTACCATGTGCAATCATAAAATAGTCTAATATCTTCATTTTTTCAACATACGTAGCTATTACCCTCGAAAACTAAAACTTTTGAAATAGGAAAAGAGCCTTTAATCACATTCTTTACCATGTGCAATCATAAAATAGTCTAATATCTTCATTTTTTCAACATACGTAGCTATTACCCTCGGAAACTAAAACTTTTGAAATAGGAAAAGAGCCTTTAATCACATTTCTTTACCATGTGCAATCATAAAATAGTCTAATATCTTCATTTTTTCAACATACGTAGCTATTACCCTCGAAAACTAAAACTTTTGAAATAGGAAAAGAGCCTTTAATCACATTCTTTACCATTTGCAATCATAAAATAGTCTAATATCTTCATTTTTTCAACATACGTAGCTATTACCCTCGAAAACTAAAACTTTTGACAGAGGAAAAGAGCCTTTAATCACATTCTTTACCATTTGCAATCATAAAATAGTCTAATATCTTCATTTTTTCAACATACGTAGCTATTACCCTCGAAAACTAAAACTTTTGAAATAGGAAAAGAGCCTTTAATCACATTCTTTACCATTTGCAATCATAAAATAGTCTAATATCTTCATTTTTTCAACATACGTAGCTATTACCCTCGAAAACTAAAACTTTTGAAATAGGAAAAGAGCCTTTAATCACATTCTTTACCATTTGCAATCATAATAATATCTTCATTTTTTCAACATACGTAGCTATTACCCTCGAAAACTAAAACTTTTGAAATAGGAAAAGAGCCTTTAATCACATTCTTTACCATGTGCAATCATAAAATAGTCTAATATCTTCATTTTTTCAACATACGTAGCTATTACCCTCGAAAACTAAAACTTTTGACATAGGAAAAGAGCCTTTAATCACATTCTTTACCATGTGCAATCATAAAATAGTCTAATATCTTCATTTTTTCAACATACGTAGCTATTACCCTCGAAAACTAAAACTTTTGAAATAGGAAAAGAGCCTTTAATCACATTCTTTACCATGTGCAATCATAAAATAGTCTAATATCTTCATTTTTTCAACATACGTAGCTATTACCCTCGAAAACTAAAACTTTTGAAATAGGAAAAGAGCCTTTAATCACATTCTTTACCATTTGCAATCATAAAATAGTCTAATATCTTCATTTTTTCAACATACGTAGCTATTACCCTCGAAAACTAAAACTTTTGAAATAGGAAAAGAGCCTTTAATCACATTCTTTACCATGTGCAATCATAAAATAGTCTAATATCTTCATTTTTTCAACATACGTAGCTATTACCCTCGAAAACTAAAACTTTTGAAATAGGAAAAGAGCCTTTAATCACATTCTTTACCATGTGCAATCATAAATAGTCTAATATCTTCATTTTTTCAACATACGTAGCTATTACCCTCGAAAACTAAAACTTTTGAAATAGGAAAAGAGCCTTTAATCACATTCTTTACCATTTGCAATCATAAAATAGTCTAATATCTTCATTTTTTCAACATACGTAGCTATTACCCTCGAAAACTAAAACTTTTGAAATAGGAAAAGAGCCTTTAATCACATTCTTTACCATTGCAATCATAAAATAGTAATATCTTCATTTTTTCAACATACGTAGCTATTACCCTCGAAAACTAAAACTTTTGAAATAGGAAAAGAGCCTTTAATCACATTCTTTACCATTTGCAATCATAAAATAGTCTAATATCTTCATTTTTTCAACATACGTAGCTATTACCCTCGAAAACTAAAACTTTTGACATAGGAAAAGAGCCTTTAATCACATTCTTTACCATTTGCAATCATAAAATAGTCTAATATCTTCATTTTTTCAACATACGTAGCTATTACCCTCGAAAACTAAAACTTTTGAAATAGGAAAAGAGCCTTTAATCACATTCTTTACCATTTGCAATCATAAAATAGTCTAATATCTTCATTTTTTCAACATACGTAGCTATTACCCTCGAAAACTAAAACTTTTGACATAGGAAAAGAGCCTTTAATCACATTCTTTACCATTTGCAATCATAAAATAGTCTAATATCTTCATTTTTTCAACATACGTAGCTATTACCCTCGAAAACTAAAACTTTTGAAATAGGAAAAGAGCCTTTAATCACATTCTTTACCATGTGCAATCATAAAATAGTCTAATATCTTCATTTTTTCAACATACGTAGCTATTACCCTCGAAAACTAAAACTTTTGAAATAGGAAAAGAGCCTTTAATCACATTCTTTACCATGTGCAATCATAAAATAGTCTAATATCTTCATTTTTTCAACATACGTAGCTATTACCCTCGAAAACTAAAACTTTTGACATAGGAAAAGAGCCTTTAATCACATTCTTTACCATTTGCAATCATAAAATAGTCTAATATCTTCATTTTTTCAACATACGTAGCTATTACCCTCGAAAACTAAAACTTTTGAAAATATAGGAAAAGAGCCTTTAATCACATTCTTTACCATTTGCAATCATAAAATAGTCTAATATCTTCATTTTTTCAACATACGTAGCTATTACCCTCGAAAACTAAAACTTTTGACATAGGAAAAGAGCCTTTAATCACATTCTTTACCATGTGCAATCATAAAATAGTCTAATATCTTCATTTTTTCAACATACGTAGCTATTACCCTCGAAAACTAAAACTTTTGAAATAGGAAAAGAGCCTTTAATCACATTCTTTACCATGTGCAATCATAAAATAGTCTAATATCTTCATTTTTTCAACATACGTAGCTATTACCCTCGAAAACTAAAACTTTTGAAATAGGAAAAGAGCCTTTAATCACATTCTTTACCAGTGCAATCATAAAATAGTCTAATATCTTCATTTTTTCAACATACGTAGCTATTACCCTCGAAAACTAAAACTTTTGAAATAGGAAAAGAGCCTTTAATCACATTCTTTACCATTGCAATCATAAAATAGTCTAATATCTTCATTTTTTCAACATACGTAGCTATTACCCTCGAAAACTAAAACTTTTGAAATAGGAAAAGAGCCTTTAATCACATTCTTTACCATTTGCAATCATAAAATAGTCTAATATCTTCATTTTTTCAACATACGTAGCTATTACCCTCGAAAACTAAAACTTTTGAAATAGGAAAAGAGCCTTTAATCACATTCTTTACCATTTGCAATCATAAAATAGTCTAATATCTTCATTTTTTCAACATACGTAGCTATTACCCTCGAAAACTAAAACTTTTGAAATAGGAAAAGAGCCTTTAATCACATTCTTTACCATTGCAATCATAAAATAGTCTAATATCTTCATTTTTTCCACAGACAAAGCTATTACCCTCGAAAACTAAAACTTTTGAAATAGGAAAAGAGCCTTTAATCACATTCTTTACCATTTGCAATCATAAAATAGTCTAATATCTTCATTTTTTCAACATAACGTAGCTATTACCCTCGAAAACTAAAACTTTTGAAATAGGAAAAGAGCCTTTAATCACATTCTTTACCATGTGCAATCATAAAATAGTCTAATATCTTCATTTTTTCAACATAAGTAGCTATTACCCTCGAAAACTAAAACTTTTGAAATAGGAAAAGAGCCTTTAATCACATTCTTTACCATTTGCAATCATAAAATAGTCTAATATCTTCATTTTTTCAACATACGTAGCTATTACCCTCGAAAACTAAAACTTTTGACATAGGAAAAGAGCCTTTAATCACATTCTTTACCATGTGCAATCATAAAATAGTCTAATATCTTCATTTTTTCAACAACGTAGCTATTACCCTCGAAAACTAAAACTTTTGAAATAGGAAAAGAGCCTTTAATCACATTCTTTACCATTTGCAATCATAAAATAGTCTAATATCTTCATTTTTTCAACATACGTAGCTATTACCCTCGAAAACTAAAACTTTTGACATAGGAAAAGAGCCTTTAATCACATTCTTTACCATGTGCAATCATAAAATTGTCTAATATCTTCATTTTTTCAACATACGTAGCTATTACCCTCGAAAACTAAAACTTTTGAAATAGGAAAAGAGCCTTTAATCACATTCTTTACCATTTGCAATCATAAAATAGTCTAATATCTTCATTTTTTCAACATACATAGCTATTACCCTCGAAAACTAAAACTTTTGAAATAGGAAAAGAGCCTTTAATCACATTCTTTACCATGTGCAATCATAAAATAGTCTAATATCTTCATTTTTTCAACATACGTAGCTATTACCCTCGAAAACTAAAACTTTTGAAATAGGAAAAGAGCCTTTAATCACATTCTTTACCATTTGCAATCATAAAATAGTCTAATATCTTCATTTTTTCAACATACGTAGCTATTACCCTCGAAAACTAAAACTTTTGACATAGGAAAAGAGCCTTTAATCACATTCTTTACCATGTGCAATCATAAAATAGTCTAATATCTTCATTTTTTCAACATACGTAGCTATTACCCTCGAAAACTAAAACTTTTGAAATAGGAAAAGAGCCTTTAATCACATTCTTTACCATGTGCAATCATAAAATAGTCTAATATCTTCATTTTTTCAACATACATAGCTATTACCTCGAAAACTAAAACTTTTGACATAGGAAAAGAGCCTTTAATCACATTCTTTACCATGTGCAATCATAAAATAGTCTAATATCTTCATTTTTTCAACATACGTAGCTATTACCCTCGAAAACTAAAACTTTTGAAATAGGAAAAGAGCCTTTAATCACATTCTTTACCATGTGCAATCATAAAATAGTCTAATATCTTCATTTTTTCAACATACGTATCTATTACCCTCGAAAACTAAAACTTTTGAAATAGGAAAAGAGCCTTTAATCACATTCTTTACCATTTGCAATCATAAAATAGTCTAATATCTTCATTTTGTCAACATACGTAGCTATTACCCTCGAAAACTAAGACTTTTGACATAGGAAAAGAGCCTTTAATCACATTCTTTACCATTTGCAATCATAGAATAGTCTAATATCTTCATTTTTGCAACATACGTAGCTATTACCCTCGAAAACTAAAACTTTTGAAATAGGAAAAGAGCCTTTAATCACATTCTTTACCATGTGCAATCATAAAATTGTCTAATATCTTCATTTTTTCCACAGACAAAGCTATTACCCTCGAAAACTAAAACTTTTGAAATAGGAAAAGAGCCTTTAATCACATTCTTTACCATGTGCAATCATAAAATAGTCTAATATCTTCATTTTTTCAACATACGTAGCTATTACCCTCGAAAACTAAAACTTTTGACATAGAAAAAGAGCCTTTAATCACATTCTTTACCATGTGCAATCATAAAATAGTCTAATATCTTCATTTTTTCAACATACGTAGCTATTACCCTCGGAAACTAAAACTTTTGAAATATGTAAAGAACCTTTAATCACATTTTTTACCATTTGCAATCATAAAATAGTCAAATATCTTCATTTTTTCAACATACGTAGCTATTACCCTCGAAAACTAAAACTTTTGAAACAGGAAAAGAGCCTTTAATCACATTCTTTACCATTTGCAATCATAAAATAGTCTAATATCTTCATTTTTTCAACATACGTAGCTATTACCCTCGAAAACTAAAACTTTTGACAGAGGAAAAGAGCCTTTAATCACATTCTTTACCATTTGCAATCATAAAATAGTCTCATATCTTCATTTTTTCAACATACGTAGCTATTACCCTCGAAAACTAAAACTTTTGAAATAGGAAAAGAGCCTTTAATCACATTCTTTACCATTTGCAATCATAAAATAGTCTAATATCTTCATTTTTTCAACATACGTAGCTATTACCCTCGAAAACTAAATTTTTTGACATAGGAAAAGAGCCTTTAATCACATTCTTTACCATTTGCAATCATAAAATATCTTCATTTTTTCAACATACGTAGCTATTACCCTCGAAAACTAAAACTTTTGAAATAGGAAAAGAGCCTTTAATCACATTCTTTACTATGTGCAATCATAAAATAGTCTAATATCTTCATTTTTTCAACATACGTAGCTATTACGCTCGAAAACTAAAACTTTTGAAATAGGAAAAGAGCCTTTAATCACATTCTTTACCATGTGCAGTCATTAAATAGTCTAATATCTTCATTTTTTCAACCTACGTAGCTATTACCCTCGAAAACTAAAACTTTTGACATAGGAAAAGAGCCTTTAATCACATTCTTTACCATTTGCAATCATAAAATAGTCTAATATCTTCATTTTTTCAACATACGTAGCTATTACCCTCGAAAACTAAAAGTTTTGATAGTTTTAGGAAAACTAAAAACATAGGAAAAGAGCCTTTAATCACATTCTTTACCATTTGCAATCATAAAATAATCTAATATCTTCATTTTTTCAACATACGTAGCTATTACCCTTGAAAACTAAAGCTTTTGACATAGGAAAAGAGCCTTTAATCACATTCTTTACCATGTGCAATCATAAAATAGTCTAATATCTTCATTTTTTCAACAAACATAGCTATTACCCTCGAAAACTAAAACTTTTGAAATAGGAAAACAGCCTTTAATCACATCCTTACCATTTGCAATCATAAAATAGTCTAATATCTTCATTTTTTCAACATACGTAGCTATCACTCTCGAAAACTAAATCTTTTGAAATAGGAAAAGAGCCTTTAATCACATTCTTTACCATGTGCAATCATAAAATAGTCTAATATCTTCATTTTTTTTAACATACGTAGCTATTACCCTCGAAAACTAAAACTTTTGAAATAGGAAAAGAGCCTTTAATCACATTCTTTACCATTCTTTACCTAATATCTTCATTTTTTCAACATACGTAGCTAGTACCCCCGAAAACTAAAACTTTTGAAATAGGAAAAGAGCCTTTAATCACATTCTTTACCATGTGCAATCATAAAATAGTCTAATATCTTCATTTTTTCGACATACGTAGCTATTACCCTCGAAAACTAAAACTTTTGACATAGGAAAAGAGCCTTTAATCACATTCTTTACCATTTGAAATCATAAAATAGTCTAATATCTTCATTTTTTTCAACATACGTAGCTATTACCCTCGAAAACTAAAACTTTTGACATGGGAAAAGAGCCTTTAATCACATTCTTTACCATCTGCAATCATAAAATAGTCTAATATCTTCATTTTTTCCACAGACAAAGCTCTTACCCTCGAAAACTAAAACTTTTGAAATAGGAAAAGAGCCTTTAATCACATTCTTTACCATTTGCAATCATAAAATAGTCTAATATCTTCATTTTTTCAATATACGTAGCTATTACCCTCGAAAACTAAAACTTTTGAAATAGGAAAAGAGCCTTTAATCACATTCTTTACCATGTGCAATCATAAAATAGTCTAATATCTTCATTTTGTCAACAGACAAAGCTCTTACCCTCGAAAACTAAAACTTTTGAAATAGGAAAAGAGCCTTTAATCACATTCTTTACCATTTGCAATCATAAAATAGTCTAATATCTTCATTTTTTCAACATACGTAGCTATTACCCTCGAAAACTAAAACTTTTGACATAGGAAAAGAGCCTTTAATCACATTCTTTACCATGTGCAATCATAAAATAGTCTAATATCTTCATTTTTTCAACATACGTAGCTATTACCCTCGAAAACTAAAACTTTTGAAATAGGAAAAAGCCTTTAATCACATTCTTTACCATTTGCAATCATAAAATAGTCTAATATCTTCATTTTTTCAACATACGTAGCTATTACCCTCGAAAACTAAAACTTTTGAATAGGAAAAGAGCCTTTAATCACATTCTTTACCATGTGCAATCATAAAATTGTCTAATATCTTCATTTTTTCAACATACGTAGCTATTACCCTCGAAAACTAAAACTTTTGAAATAGGAAAAGAGCCTTTAATCACATTCTTTACCATTTGCAATCATAAAATAGTCTAATATCTTCATTTTTTCAACATATACGTAGCTATTACCCTCGAAAACTAAAACTTTTGAAATAGGAAAAGAGCCTTTAATCACATTCTTTACCATTTGCAATCATAAAATAGTCTAATATCTTCATTTTTTCAACATACGTAGCTTTACCCTCGAAAACTAAAACTTTTGAAATAGGAAAAGAGCCTTTAATCACATTCTTTACCATTTGCAATCATAAAATAGTCTAATATCTTCATTTTTTCAACATAAGCTATTACCCTCGAAAACTAAAACTTTTGAAATAGGAAAAGAGCCTTTAATCACATTCTTTACCATTTGCAATCATAAAATAGTCTAATATCTTCTTTTTTCAACATACGTAGCTATTATCCTCGAAAACTAAAACTTTTGAAATAGGAAAAGAGCCTTTAATCACATTCTTTACCATTTGCAATCATAAAATAGGTCTAATATCTTCATTTTTTCAACATAAGTAGCTATTACCCTCGAAAACTAAAACTTTTGAAATAGGAAAAGAGCCTTTAATCACATTCTTTACCATTTGCAATCATAAAATAGTCTAATATCTTCATTTTTTCAACATACGTAGCTATTATCCCGAAAACTAAAACTTTTGAAATAGGAAAAGAGCCTTTAATCACATTCTTTACCATTTGCAATCATAAAATGTCTAATATCTTCATTTTTTCAACAAGTAGCTATTACCCTCGAAAACTAAAACTTTTGACATAGGAAAAGAGCCTTTAATCACATTCTTTACCATTTGCAATCATAAAATAGTCTAATATCTTCATTTTTTCAACATACTTAGCTATTACCCTCGAAAACTAAAACTTTTGAAATAGGAAAAGAGCCTTTAATCACATTCTTTACCATTTGCAATCATAAAATAGTCTAATATCTTCATTTTTTCAACATACGTAGCTATTACCCTCGAAAACTAAAACTTTTGAAATAGGAAAAGAGCCTTTAATCACATTCTTTACCATGTGCAATCATAAAATAGTCTAATATCTTCATTTTTTCAACATACGTAGCTATTACCCTCGAAAACTAAAACTTTTGAAATAGGAAAAGAGCCTTTAATCACATTCTTTACCACGTGCAATCATAAAATAGTCTAATATCTTCATTTTTTCAACATACGTAGCTATTACCCTCGAAAACTAAAACTTTTGAAATAGGAAAAGAGCCTTTAATCACATTCTTTACCATGTGCAATCATAAAATTGTTTAATATCTTCATTTTTTCCACAGACAAAGCTCTTACCCTCGAAAACTAAAACTTTTGAAATAGGAAAAGAGCCTTTAATCACATTCTTTACCATTTGCAATCATAAAATAGTCTAATATCTTCATTTTTTCAACATACGCAGCTATTACCCTCGAAAACTAAAACTTTTGACATAGGAAAAGAGCCTTTAATCACATTCTTTACCATTTGCAATCATAAAATAGTCTAATATCTTCATTTTTTCAACATACGTAGCTATTACCCTCGAAAACTAAAACTTTTGAAATAGGAAAAGAGCCTTTAATCACATTCTTTACCATTTGCAATCATAAAATAGTCTAATATCTTCATTTTTTCAACATACGTAGCTATTACCCTCGAAAACTAAAACTTTTGAAATAGGAAAAGAGCCTTTAATCACATTCTTTACCATGTGCAATCATAAAATAGTCTAATATCTTCATTTTTTCAACATACGTAGCTATTAACCTCGAAAACTAAAACTTTTGACATAGGAAAAGAGCCTTTAATCACATTCTTTACCATCTGCAATCATAAAATAGTCTAATATCTTCATTTTTTCCACAGACAAAGCTATTACCCTCGAAAACTAAAACTTTTGAAATAGGAAAAGAGCCTTTAATCACATTCTTTACCATTTGCAATCATAAAATAGTCTAATATCTTCATTTTTTCAATATACGTAGCTATTACCCTCGAAAACTAAAACTTTTGAAATAGGAAAAGAGCCTTTAATCACATTCTTTACCATGTGCAATCATAAAATAGTCTAATATCTTCATTTTTTCAGACAAAGCTCTTACCCTCGAAAACTAAAACTTTTGAAATAGGAAAAGAGCCTTTAATCACATTCTTTACCATTTGCAATCATAAAATAGTCTAATATCTTCATTTTTCAACATACGTAGCTATTACCCTCGAAAACTAAAACTTTTGACATAGGAAAAGAGCCTTTAATCACATTCTTTACCATGTGCAATCATAAAATATTCTAATATCTTCATTTTTCCACAGACAAAGCTATTACCCTCGAAAACTAAAACTTTTGAAATAGGAAAAGAGCCTTTAATCACATTCTTTACCATTTGCAATCATAAAATAGTCTAATATCTTCATTTTTTCAACATATGTAGCTATTACCCTCGAAAACTAAAACTTTTGAAATAGGAAAAGAGCCTTTAATCACATTCTTTACCATTGCAATCATAAAATAGTCTAATATCTTCATTTTTTCAACATACGTAGCTATTACCCTCGAAAACTAAAACTTTTGAAATAGGAAAAGAGCCTTTAATCACATTCTTTACCATTTGCAATCATAAAATAGTCTAATATCTTCATTTTTTCAACATACGTAGCTATTACCCTCGAAAACTAAAACTTTTGACATAGGAAAAGAGCCTTTAATCACATTCTTTACCATTTGCAATCATAAAATAGTCTAATATCTTCATTTTTTCAACATACGTAGCTATTACCTCGAAAACTAAAACTTTTGACATAGGAAAAGAGCCTTTAATCACATTCTTTACCATGTGCAATCATAAAATAGTCTAATATCTTCATTTTTTCAACATACGTAGCTATTACCCTCGAAAACTAAAACTTTTGAAATAAGGAAAAGAGCCTTTAATCACATTCTTTACCATGTGCAATCATAAAATAGTCTAATATCTTCATTTTTCAACATACGTAGCTATTACCCTCGAAAACTAAAACTTTTGAAATAGGAAAAGAGCCTTTAATCACATTCTTTACCATGTGCAATCATAAAATAGTCTAATATCTTCATTTTTTCAACATACGTAGCTATTACCCTCGAAAACTAAAACTTTTGAAATAGGAAAAGAGCCTTTAATCACATTCTTTACCATTTGCAATCATAAAAGTCTAATATCTTCATTTTTTCACAACATACGTAGCTATTACCCTCGAAAACTAAAACTTTTGAAATAGGAAAAGAGCCTTTAATCACATTCTTTACCATTTGCAATCATAAAATAGTCTAATATCTTCATTTTTTCAACATACGTAGCTATTACCCTCGAAAACTAAAACTTTTGACATAGGAAAAGAGCCTTTAATCACATTCTTTACCATGTGCAATCATAAAATAGTCTAATATCTTCATTTTTTCAACATACGTAGCTATTACCCTCGAAAACTAAAACTTTTGAAATAGGAAAAGAGCCTTTAATCACATTCTTTACCATTTGCAATCATAAAATAGTCTAATATCTTCATTTTTTCAACATACGTAGCTATTACCCTCGAAAACTAAAACTTTTGACATAGGAAAAGAGCCTTTAATCACATTCTTTACCATGTGCAATCATAAAATTGTCTAATATCTTCATTTTTTCAACATATAGCTATTACCCTCGAAAACTAAAACTTTTGACATAGGAAAAGAGCCTTTAATCACATTCTTTACCATGTGCAATCATAAAATAGTCTAATATCTTCATTTTTTCAACAACGTAGCTATTACCCTCGAAAACTAAAACTTTTGACATAGGAAAAGAGCCTTTAATCACATTCTTTACCATGTGAAATCATAAAATAGTCTAATATCTTCATTTTTTCAACATACTTAGCTATTACCCTCGAAAACTAAAACTTTTGAAATAGGAAAAGAGCCTTTAATCACATTCTTTACCATGTGCAATCATAAAATTTTCTAATATCTTCATTTTTTCCACAGACAAAGCTATTACCCTCAAAAACTAAAACTTTTGAAATAGGAAAAGAGCCTTTAATCACATTCTTTACCATGTGCAATCATAAAATAGTCTAATATCTTCATTTTTTCAACATACGTAGCTATTACCCTCGAAAACTAAAACTTTTGAAATAGGAAAAGAGCCTTTAATCACATTCTTTACCATGTGCAATCATAAAATAGTCTAATATCTTCATTTTTTCAACATACATAGCTATTACCCTCGAAAACTAAAACTTTTGAAATAGGAAAAGAGCCTTTAATCACATTCTTTACCATTTGCAATCATAAAATAGTCTAATATCTTCATTTTGTCAACATACGTAGCTATTACCCTCGAAAACTAAGACTTTTGACATAGGAAAAGAGCCTTTAATCACATTCTTTACCATTTGCAATCATAGAATAGTTTAATATCTTCATTTTTTCAACATACGTAGCTATTACCCTCGAAAACTAAAACTTTTGAAATAGGAAAAGAGCCTTTAATCACATTCTTTACCATGTGCAATCATAAAATTGTCGTATATCTTCATTTTTTCCACAGACAAAGCTATTACCCTCGAAAACTAAAACTTTTGAAATAGGAAAAGAGCCTTTAATCACATTCTTTACCATGTGCAATCATAAAATAGTCTAATATCTTCATTTTTTCAACATACGTAGCTATTACCCTCGAAAACTAAAACTTTTGACATAGGAAAAGAGCCTTTAATCACATTCTTTACCATGTGCAATAATAAAATAGTCTAATATCTTCATTTTTTCAACATACGTAGCTATTACCCTCGAAAACTAAAACTTTTGAAATATGAAAAGAACCTTTAATCACATTTTTTACCATGTGCAATCATAAAATAGTCTAATATCTTCATTTTTTCAACATATGTAGCTATTACCCTCGAAAACTAAAACTTTTGAAATAGGAAAAGAGCCTTTAATCACATTCTTTACCATTTGCAATCATAAAATAGTCTAATATCTTCATTTTTTCAACATACGTAGCTATTACCCTCGAAAACTAAAACTTTTGAATAGGAAAAGAGCCTTTAATCACATTCTTTACCATTTGCAATCATAAAATAGTCTATATCTTCATTTTTTCAACATACGTAGCTATTACCCTCGAAAACTAAAACTTTTGAAATAGGAAAAGAGCCTTTAATCACATTCTTTACCATGTGCAATCATAAAATAGTCTAATATCTTCATTTTTTCAACATACGTAGCTATTACCTCGAAAACTAAAACTTTTGAAATAGGAAAAGAGCCTTTAATCACATTCTTTACCATTTGAAATCATAAAATAGTCTAATATCTTCATTTTTTCAACATACGTAGCTATTACCCTCGAAAACTAAAAGTTTTGATAGTTTTAGGAAAACTAAAAACATAGGAAAAGAGCCTTTAATCACATTCTTTACCATTTGCAATCATAAAATAATCTAATATCTTCATTTTTTCAACATACGTAGCTATTACCCTTGAAAACTAAAGCTTTTGACATAGGAAAAGAGCCTTTAATCACATTCTTTACCATGTGCAATCATAAAATAGTCTAATATCTTCATTTTTCAACAAACATAGCTATTACCCTCGAAAACTAAAACTTTTGAAATAGGAAAAGAGCCTTTAATCACATTCTTTACCATTTGCAATCATAAAATAGTCTAATATCTTCATTTTTTCAACATACGTAGCTATTACCCTCGAAAACTAAAACTTTTGAAATAGGAAAAGAGACTTTAATCACATTCTTTACCATTTGCAATCATAAAATAGTCTAATATCTTCATTTTTTCAACATACGTAGCTATTACCCTCGAAAACTAAAACTTTTGAAATAGGAAAAGAGCCTTTAATCACATTCTTTACCATTTGCAATCATAAAATAGTCTAATATCTTCATTTTTTCAACATACGTAGCTATTACCCTCGAAAACTAAAACTTTTGAAATAGGAAAAGAGCCTTTAATCACATTCTTTACCATGTGCAATCATAAAATAGTCTAATATCTTCATTTTTTCAACATACATAGCTATTACCCTCGAAAACTAAAACTTTTGAAATAGGAAAAGAGCCTTTAATCACATTCTTTACCATTTGCAATCATAAAATAGTCTAATATCTTCATTTTTTCAACATACGTAGCTATTACCCTCGAAAACTAAAACTTTTGAAATAGGAAAAGAGCCTTTAATCACATTCTTTACCATTTGCAATCATAAAATAGTCTAATATCTTCATTTTTTCAACATACATAGCTATTACCCTCGAAAACTAAAACTTTTGACATAGGAAAAGAGCCTTTAATCACATTCTTTACCATGTGCAATCATAAAATTGTCTAATATCTTCATTTTTTCACATACATAGCTATTACCCTCGAAAACTAAAACTTTTGAAATAGGAAAAGAGCCTTTAATCACATTCTTTACCATGTGCAATCATAAAATTGTCTAATATCTTCATTTTTTCAGACAAAGCTATTACCCTCGAAAACTAAAACTTTTGAAATAGGAAAAGAGCCTTTAATCACATTCTTTACCACTTGCAATCATAAAATAGTCTAATATCTTCATTTTTTCAACATACGTAGCTATTACCCTCGAAAACTAAAACTTTTGAAATAGGAAAAGAGCCTTTAATCACATTCTTTACCATGTGCAATCATAAAATAGTCTAATATCTTCATTTTTTCAACATACGTATCTATTACCCTCGAAAACTAAAACTTTTGAAATAGGAAAAGAGCCTTTAATCACATTCTTTACCATTTGCAATCATAAAATAGTCTAATATCTTCATTTTGTCAACATACGTAGCTATTACCCTCGAAAACTAAGACTTTTGACATAGGAAAAGAGCCTTTAATCACATTCTTTACCATTTGCAATCATAAAATAGTCTAATATCTTCATTTTTGCAACATACGTAGCTATTACCCTCGAAAACTAAAACTTTTGAAATAGGAAAAGAGCCTTTAATCACATTCTTTACCATGTGCAATCATAAAATTGTCTAATATCTTCATTTTTTCACCGACAAAGCTATTACCCTCGAAAACTAAAACTTTTGAAATAGGAAAAGAGCCTTTAATCACATTCTTTACCATGTGCAATCATAAAATAGTCTAATATCTTCATTTTTTCAACATACGTAGCTATTACCCTCGAAAACTAAAACTTTTGAAATAGGAAAAGAGCCTTTAATCACATTCTTTACCATGTGCAATCATAAAATAGTCTAATATCTTCATTTTTTCAACATACGTAGCTATTACTTTCGAAACTAAAACTTTTGAAATATGAAAAGAACCTTTAATCACATTCTTTACCATTTGCAATCATAAAATAGTCTAATATCTTCATTTTTTCAACATACGTAGCTCTTACCCTCGAAAACTAAAACTTTTGACAGAGGAAAAGAGCCTTTAATCACATTCTTTACCATTTGCAATCATAAAATAGTCTCATATCTTCATTTTTTCAACATACGTAGCTATTACCCTCAAAAACTAAAACTTTTGAAATAGGAAAAGAGCCTTTAATCACATTCTTTACCATTTGCAATTATAAAATAGTCTAATATCTTCATTTTTTCAACATACGTAGCTATTACCCTCGAAAACTAAATTTTTTGACATAGGAAAAGAGCCTTTAATCACATTCTTTACTATTTGCAATCATAAAATATCTTCATTTTTTCAACATACGTAGCTATTACCCTCGAAAACTAAAACTTTTGAAATAGTAAAAGAGCCTTTAATCACATTCTTTACTATGTGCAATCATAAAATAGTCTAATATCTTCATTTTTTCAACATACGTAGCTATTACGCTCGAAAACTAAAACTTTTGAAATAGGAAAACAGCCTTTAATCACATTCTTTACCATGTGCAGTCATTAAATAGTCTAATATCTTCATTTTTTCAACCTACGTAGCTATTACCCTCGAAAACTAAAACTTTTGACATAGGAAAAGAGCCTTTAATCACATTCTTTACCATTTGCAATCATAAAATAGTCTAATATCTTCATTTTTTCAACATACGTAGCTATTACCCTCGAAAACTAAAAGTTTTGATAGTTTTAGGAAAACTAAAAACATAGGAAAAGAGCCTTTAACCACATTCTTTACCATTTGCAATCATAAAATAATCTAATATCTTCATTTTTTCAACATACGTAGCTATTACCCTTGAAAACTAAAGCTTTTGACATAGGAAAAGAGCCTTTAATCACATTCTTTACCATGTGCAATCATAAAATAGTCTAATATCTTCATTTTTTCAACAAACATAGCTATTACCCTCGAAAATTAAACTTTTGAAATAGGAAAACAGCCTTTAATCACATCCTTACCATTTGCAATCATAAAATAGTCTAATATCTTCATTTTTTCAACATACGTAGCTATTACCCTCGAAAACTAAAACTTTTGAAATAGGAAAAGAGCCTTTAATCACATTCTTTACCATGTGCAATCATAAAATAGTCTAATATCTTCATTTTATCAACATACGTAGCTATCACTCTCGAAAACTAAATCTTTTGAAATAGGAAAAGAGCCTTTAATCACATTCTTTACCATGTGCAATCATAAAATAGTCTAATATCTTCATTTTTTTTAACATACGTAGCTATTACCCTCGAAAACTAAAACTTTTGAAATAGGAAAAGAGCCTTTAATCACATTCTTTACCATGTGCAATCATAAAATAGTCTAATATCTTCATTTTTTCAACATACATAGCTATTACCCTCGAAAACTAAAACTTTTGAAATAGGAAAAGAGCCTTTAATCACATTCTTTACCATGTGCAATCATAAAATAGTATAATATCTTCATTTTTTTAACATACCTAGCTATTACCCTCAAAAACTAAAACTTTTGAAATAGGAAAAGAGCCTTTAATCACATTCTTTACCATGTGCAATCATAAAATTGTCTAATATCTTCAATTTTTCCACAGACAAAGCTATTACCCTCGAAAACTAAAACTTTTGAAATAGGAAAAGAGCCTTTATTCACATTCTTTACCATTTGCAGTCATAAAATAGTCTAATATCTTCATTTTTTCAAAATACGTAGCTATTACCCTCGAAAAATAAAACTTTTGACATAGGAAAAGAGCTTTTAATCACATTCTTTACCATGTGCAATCATAAAATAGTATAATATCTTCATTTTTTCAACATACGTAGCTATTACCCTCGAAAACTAAAACTTTTGAAATAGGAAAAGAGCCTTTAATCACATTCTTTACCATTTGCAATCATAAAATAGTCTAATATCTTCATTTTTTCAACATACGTAGCTATTAGCCTCGAAAACTAAAACTTTTGACATAGGAAAAGAGCCTTTAATCACATTCTTTACCATGTGCAATCATAAAATTGTCTAATATCTTCATTTTTTCCACAGACAAAGCTATTACCCTCGAAAACTAAAACTTTTGAAATAGGAAAAGAGCCTTTAATCACATTCTTTACCATTTGCAATCATAAAATAGTCTAATATCTTCATTTTGTCAACATACGTAGCTATTACCCTCGAAAACTAAAACTTTTGAAATAGGAAAAGAGCCTTTAATCACATTCTTTACCATGTGCAATCATAAAATAGTCTAATATCTTCATTTTTTCAACATACGTAGCTATTACCCTCGAAAACTAAAACTTTTGAAATAGGAAAAGAGCCTTTAATCACATTCTTTACCATGTGCAATCATAAAATTGTCTAATATCTTCATTTTTTTTAACATAAGTAGCTATTACCCTCGAAAACTAAAGCTTTTGAAATAGGAAAAGAGCCTTTAATCACATTATTTACCATGTGCAATCATAAAATAGTCTAATATCTTCATTTTTTCCACAGACCTAGCTATTACCCTCGAAAACTAAAACTTTTGAAATAGGAAAAAAGCCTTTAATCATATTCTTTAACATTTACAATCATAAAATAGTCTAATATCTTCATTTTTTCAACATACGTAGCTATTACCCTCGAAAACTAATAGCATCTTTTCAACTCTGTCTGAAGTCGGCAACAAAATTCTAGAAAAAATTCCCGAGATTCCGTACTAAGCTTCTGAAAGAAGAGTCAACTTGTAACCGTTACAGGATAAATCTCGATTTGGCTCTCAAAAATCTCTTAGAGAACTCTTCAATGAATCCAAAGGAAATAGATTTAGACACCCTAGTCGACAAGAGCACCGAGACCTTCATACACATAGCCGAGACAGTCTTCGGAAGAACTAATGGCTCTGAAAAGCCATAGATCACCGATGTGAACATTCAACTGCGCAAAGACAAGCGTGCTGTCACTAATAGACAAGACCCTGAAAGCAAAGAGCATCTTAAGCGACTAACAGAAAAGAAGATCACACGCGCTCTAACCACGTACATTCATGACAAATGTAACCAATGCGAGCTCGACTTCCGGAAAGGCTATACCCATTACATGTACAAAAAAATACGAGAGCTGTCGAGGCACAAAACAACACTAACAAATGTACTCCTGAATAAGGACGGGACTCGCATCAACGACACAACAGGAATAAGAGAGAGGAAACAACATTTTCAAGAAAAGTTAAACCCCCCAAATCAATTCTAACCCAGCCGTTCTTAGGAATTTAACCATCTCCCCAGTGGAACCAAGCCCACCACCACTCAGAAGCGAGGTTGAAGCTGCCTTGAAGTCAGTAAAATCAAATAAATCGCCTGGACCAGATGGATTGCAAGCAGAATTCCTGAAAGTCAACTCAGAAGTCGGAACAGACCTCTACCACAAACTTGCCACAGCTAACTGCCACAGGGAATATTTCCCGAAAACTTGGTATTCTGCTACCGTAATTCCTCTGCATAAGAAAGGGTTCAAAGCCGAATGTGACAATTACCGTCCAATTAGCCTGACAAGCGAAGCTGCCAAGTGTTGACCAAGATACTATTAGACAGAATAAAGGCATTAACCAGTCACGTCATCCCGTAGTATCAGGTGGCCTTCTGAGCGAACCGCTCGACGATAGACCAGATTTTTGTCATCTGTCAAGCAATGGAAAAATACCTTGGATACGGTCAGGACCTCTATCATTGACTTCAATTGACTTACTCAATTGTTCGTTGACTTCAAACAAGCTTTGGACTTAATTTAGAGATATGGCCTTTGGATTACACTACTGCATTACGGCATCCCGTCAAACATGGTATCACTTATTCGTAACATATATGAGCGGTTCAGAAGCCAAGTACAAACAGTTGAGGGAACGACCGAAGAATTTCAAACTTTTATTGTGGTTTTGCAAGGATGCGTCCTCGCACCTAACATGTTTAATCTCTTCATCCAATCTGTAATGTGGCATGTTGAAGCAACCAATGGGGCAATGATAGAAGGGATCGTAGTCGATAAGCTGGTATACGCACATGACATCGTCATGCTCGCTGGATCCATCGGTGAACTCCAAACCAAAGCAGACAACCTGGAAGTATTTACATGAACATTCGGAATGAAAATTAACGAGAATATAACGAAATTCATGCGCGTGTCGAGGTTCAAGAACCCATCCCTACCAAAAATAAAGCTTAATGGGGCGGAAATAGACTGGATAGACAGCTTCATATATCTGGGGAGCCAGAACACGAAAGACAATAATCACTCAGTGGACATGAAAAGACGCCTCGCTCTGGGCAGCACCAGCTTCAAAGCTCTGACGCCAATATGGAAACAAAATCGAATCTCCGTGAAGCTAAAACTTAAACTATTCAGCTCCATCATCATTCCTATAGCTAACTACGGTTGTGAAAGATGGACAGTCAGAATACATGACTCCAGAAGACCCGCCGCGTTTGAGACATAGCTGCTGCGTCGAATCGCTGGCATAACATACATAGATCAAGTCTCAAATGCCGACCTTCTCAAAAGACTGCAGTATAACACTCCCATCCTGAACAGGGTCTGTGTCCAACAATCCAGGTGGCTTGGCCACGTCCAGCGCATGTACAACGATCAACTACCGATAATTGCCTTCGAAGGTCTCATCCATGGTTCGCGCCCTCCAAAGCGCTGGAAGGACAACTTCTCCGACTGCAACCTCCCTGGTCTTCTCAGATTGACAAAAAACAGAGAGCAGTATAGGTGACAAATACATTCGCTTTTGAGGAGAGGCCCTGAGACGACCACCAAGGCCGGATGGGACTTAAGTCAATTAAGTCATCCAGATTTTCTATTGAGCATATATTATTAGAAATTTTTTAGCATTTATTTATTATTTTAGCATTTTTTTTTAAATTTTCGTCAGTCACAAATATAGCAGGCAAAAATTCGGATTCTTATAGAAAAAACCGAGAAGATTTAAAATATTATTTGAAAAAATATAAAGTCTCCATTACCAAAGCTTGTTAATTTTGAAATCCATAACACAAATTTTTTCAGAGAAAATTAAAGAACTAAATTCACCGGAAGATGAGCAGAAATAGTCAAATAATTTTTCAAGCCTAAAACTGCCATAAATCATTATGATCAAATAAATAAGACCCAAAACGAAGAGGAAAAATAATAAAACTGATGCAGAAACTCTAAACGAGTAAAAACAAAGAGGAATAGAGTTGACTTCCCCCGTGGCTTCTTTAGGGATTGGAGTATAAGTTAACTGATGATCCACATCTGATTTTTAAGAAATGTCGGTGATGATGGAGTCTGTTTTTTATTTTTCGATATTAAACACATGGCTTGAAATAGAAATTGTTTTCAGTAAAGAGCAAATTATGTCCAATTATATAGAAGGCACGAGGGGCTTCAGCTGTACTCTTCTTTTTTTTCTAGAAGTCTTGAGATTGAGTCAGTTATTTATAGGAATTTATGCATGTATTCTGGTATTCATTTATATATTTATGGTGATTTATGGTTGTCTTACACTTGACAAATTATTTCCTATACTGATACATATTTGATACACCCTGCTACAATTCCAGTAATTCGTAATTTTGAATAATCTGCAGGCAGAGCCGTTCAAAAACTGGGGGAGGGGCAACTTGGACATTCGCCCCGTGCACCGTGACTTGAGGAGCTGAGGGATTACCCACTTTGATAAAATTTTTGTCTTTAATTTAGCTTTTTGATTTTATATTTGAGTCAGGGGGGGGCGCTGCAGTAAATTTTTTCAGGCAATACCAACCATAGGAAAAGCTTTGTCTGCAAGGCTGCTATTAAATTTTTTTTTCAGATTGTAGGAGATAAGTTTCTTTTTTTTTATATTAAAAAGTTTCCTACGTAGCTTCTTAAGGCATCTTTCTATTTGATTTTTAAAGAAATTGGAGCGAATTTTGATAATTCCAACAATTTACTCGTATTCAGGACTTTTTTTTCTTAATGATGTAAACAAAAAAGCACAACATACATTAATTTAGAAGATAGTTATATAAAACGATTAGCCACAACTTATTGTTGAATAAAAATAAAATAAGACAGTCTCAGCTTGAAAGACCGTTAAACTAAAAACTACCTTCACTGCTAAAGTTACAATGATTATAGTACAAATAATACAGATTATTGATTAGTAGTAGTAGAACAACTTTTATTATCAAAACAATGAAATATGGTACTGATAGCACAGCAAAAGCATAGCTTGTGAGACTGTGCTAATGGACAACAAAAAATCACGAGAAAAAAATATTGAAGTAATCTTCATCGTCAGAGTAATAATATTACAGTAATCTTAGGAATCATAATCCGAGGAATCGTCATCATCATCAAAGTCGGAAGCCAACTTCAGTAACGGCAGAGTATCCCATAAACTGGGTTTATCTGACATATAGACATCCCTAGATATACCTAGGTACCGAAGCTTTGGACAATATCTCTTCAGAGATTCGAGCGTTTTGCTAGGCTAGTCACTTTAGGACAACCCTGGAAAGAAGGACAGAAAATAAAGCTCATGATTTCAAAAAAAGAGACAAAAATTCCATGGAAATTAAATAAAATCAACATTAATTGAAAATGCTTCACAATACTTTCACCTAAAAAAAATTATTTCTTTAGGCGTTCATATTTATTTTCAACTTTTTTTATTTCTTCGTTTTTCGTGGAAAATGTACAACAATTAAATTGTAAAATAAAATGTAGAAAAATTAACAACAGGAATATGAAGTATTCATTATTAATTTTATAGCACATTTACTCTTATTATTTGACAATTAATATTCAAAACTTTTTTTTCCATTTTTCAATGCTTTTGAAGACCCGTCAATTGTTAAATGACTATTCCCATTAGTAATTCAATATTAGCGAAAATTATAGCAGCCTGCCTAAGCAAAGAACGATGTTAGGACAATGTAATCTTTTCTTCTTACCAAGGCACAGCATAGAGAAGGGATTGTTATATAATCTTCGAAAGGCGCTCATTCGATCGGAAATTGAAGCCCTCTTCTAGAGATTTGAGGGCAATCAGCCCCCCCCCCCTCGCGATCACTATTCCTGCAAACATATCGAAACTAAATTTTGAGATCGCCACTTTGTTCAACATTGTTGAAAGGACTTTGGGACTTCGGGAATTAAGTCTTTGGGGATGACCACTTTCTCCACCCCCAGAACCCTCAGGGACAGGGGCTATAAGTTATACTAGTTGCCCATTGTTAACATAACAGAAATTTTGAGATAGCCATTATGTTCAAAATAGTACAAAGATCATATAATAAGGCCTTCGTGGTTGATTTAAAACCCCAGAGCATGGGGAAAGAGTTGTAAGTCATTCCCCGGGGCATATAAGATTTTTGTGGAAGGGTTGGTCGCATAAACTCTAGAGGAGGCTCATTTGATTAGAAACTAAAGGTTCTGGTTCCCTTTTTAAGAGTCAAAAGTGATAGAAGCCAACCAACATCCTTTTCCCCGAATTCCTCTTTTACCTAAACGCATCTGAAGGATTTTTTAAGACAGCCATCGGAAGTAAGTTCAGAGAACATATAGCAGTGCCTCCAAGGTTAACGAAATCTTACAGAGCTCAGGGGCAAGTGTTTATGCTCCGGGGGCATATACCAAGAGTGGTTCAAGGGGGACCTAGACTCCAAGATTTTCTGGCGCCCCAATTCCAATTCCGCTCTTTTTCTTTTTTTTTCAGTTTTTTGTAGTAAACTTGTCAATTTGGTCATTTATTCGTAGCTTATTTACCCAATTAACAACAAAAAAACAAAGCTTTCCTATGAACCTAAAGAGCAAAGTTGAAACTTAAAACGAAAAAAATTTATTTATCTTCAGCCGGTTCAATGTATATCTACAAAATTGACATAAAAATCTTTTGATTGCTGCTAGCTTCCCACTATTTTACGAACATAGAAACTCATGTTTTGACGAATCAGCTTTTTTTCGTGTTACCAATTAAACGTACTTGTATAAAAACAAGAGTGGGTACTAATAAGGATTATTTCTATACGAACCTTCATATTACGGTGTAAAAATGCTCAAAACGAAACTTCGTCATTTTAGCGGATGATTGGAATTCCCAGATCTGCCAATAAGATCCAAATTTAAGCTGTATTGTTAGTCCGTTGTCCTCCTATTCAATCAGACTATTTTAAATTCACTAGAGATTATCCTTACCATTGCCAACACCATATTACAGCACAAACCCTCAAAAAGGATAACTTTGCTGAATGTGGAAGGGGATCGAAGGATATTTCCGGATATTTTAGTAAAATATCCGGAAATCGAAAGGAAAGTTTAGACTAATAATACCCCCACCCCTCCCCTAAAATAAATCCTTAAGTTTAATTTTCTGAATAATTAAATAGCGAATGGCCCAATAGGGCTTTCGGGTGAATAAATCTATTCAACTATTTATTTTAATTACATGGCTAATTTGGTTGAATGAAAGAGTTAAAAGCAATTTAGGCCAAGAGCAGATCTACGGGGCCGGAGGGAGCGACCCTCCCCCAAGATATTTCTGGCACTCTTATTCCGTTCTTTTTTCTTTTTTTAATCTTTTTTAAAATAAACTTGTCAACCTAGTGCCCACCTCGAGTCAGATTGGCGTCCTTGGTACAGTGGCCCCTCGCCCAAGATTTGTTCTTGATCTGTTAGAGATTTAGATATGAAACAACTTGCACGATCAGTTTACAAATCATTTCGTCATAAAATTATAATAAAAACCTCGTTTTCGAAGAAATTATTCATATAATTAAACTTGCTTGCTAGTTGAAGTACTGATTCTGAGGGCAGATCTTCATCTTCAGATTGTGCTTTCTTTTTTAGTCTTTTGGCACATTTTTTCGATTCTCTTTCTGAAGAGCATGTCGATTTAGGGTACGGTTTCCAAGAGTTATTGATAGGGGCGTGAGGATGGGTCATGGGAGAGGAGACACATTAAAAATGGGGTTTGGGGAAATGTGTTTGATATTTAAGTTTGCCGAGTGGGATTTGGGAGAGCTAATTCACATGCTCTACCTTATTGAGTTTCCTGACTGTAGTAAGATACAGGGTAGAATACCATCTTCCTAGGACGAAGTCCTAGGCAACTCACAAGACAACTTGGGAGACTATTCAGATTTTTTTTATTGCCCTTGTCTCCCTCCCTTTCGTCATTGACTACCCCGATATTACCCCCATATTTTTTATAATTACCCCAACAGCTTCTTTGATAGAAGCACACTTCCTGGCACCCATCTGCAAAACAGAAGTGATCGACTGCAACGAGTCATGTGAAAAATTTTAGGTTTGCAAAACACCCATCGTTCCCAGTTGGGAACACTTTTGGTTAACTGATACTGCATCCTCTATTTGCAGACATTTTGGTGCAATTTTTTCATAGATTCGTAGAGTGGTGATTATAGAAGAAAAAAAACCCTACAACAAGAGGTTTCAACCACTTGCATTCCCCGATACTCAATTAGAAACCGATAGCTTTCAAAAACATACTTTTCCCCATATTTCAAAAAAAAAAATCCAGTGAACGAAACTAAACCAAATCCTAAACCTAAACCAGAGCAATGGAAATTATTAATACACGTGTAAAAACAGCATTTTGACCAAGTTTCGGCAGAACAACTTATATTGAGAGAAGGCAGAATCTTCATTTGTGAAGTGAACAATATCATCATAAGAAAACACTGTATCTCTACTTAGAGCGCATTTTTGAGAAAATTTTTCTTATTTTTTCACTGCTTAACGGGGAATTTTACAAAGAAAAAATGATCGAACTGGTTGTAACAAGAGGAATGCTCAGAATTGATAATTTAGAACTTGATTGAGCACTGGAGGTCAATATACTAATCAGACAGAATTAATGAGACCCTATAAACTGGTTTAAAAAAAAGCTAACTCAGAAAAACCAATTTGCCTTGACACTGTCGATTTACGGTTGACGAGTGTCGAGAAAAAATAATCAATTATATTGAGTTGCCTACCTTCACTAGGATCTTCAAAGTTTTTTTTTAACAAAAAAAAAACAAAATAATTGCCAAGAGTCTGTCGCTTCCCTTTGTCAGAATGCTCATTCAAATTCAAAGACTCTGACTGACGATAACTTCAAGTTTGCCGTTACCCGTTGCCTCTAGTTCTCACACAGATTCGACTACAGAGACACTGCCTACCAACTTCACCAAGGATAACGAACTGTCACCGTCGACTTTTTCCAACGATTCCGACACAGACATTGAAGTGAAACCTTCTGATCAGCTACCAGAAGGATCGAGAGAGATTATACAAGAACCAAGATGCAGTAGATGGAGACGACAGACCCAAGTAGCCGTACATCATCCTTGCTTGACACCGGCATCACGCCGTCCTCTGACTTCGGCTTCGCAGTGATACTAAGAGAAACAAACCGACTAACATCTGGAGATATTACGTTTTTTCTTAACAAAAGATGGAAGCCAAAGAACCAAGCCGAAGTTCCAACAATGAAGAAAAGGGGATGAAGTTACTCATCGACTTACCAATGAGCTTCTTGTCCAGTGTCCCTGGCTGTGGTGAGTCGTTACCAAGAAGACGAGGTACTTTGGCGTAGTGTTTGTGTCATAATAAGAGCCTCCAATAGCGGCAGAGGGTTGTCGGCTGTGTCTGGGGGAAAAGATGGTACACTTACACAACATGCCAAGTCAAAGCATTATATGAATTACCAGTGTAGAGCTGGAACCCTTTTAGCGTCGTTCAAGTAAGAGGATTAAATATTTTTTAACTGAGAGTAAGGAGCGACATTAAAACTTAAAACGAACAGAAATTACTCCGCATATGAAATGGATTGTCCCCTCCGCAATCCCTCGCTCTTTACGCTAAAGTTTTTAATTGTTTCCAAAAGTAGAATTGTGGCAAAGAGTCAAACTTTAGCGTAAAGAGCGAAGGATTGTGGAGGGCACAACCCATTTCATATACGGAGTAATTTCTGTTCGTTATAAATTTTAGTATCGCTCTTTACTTTCATTTCAAAAAACTTGTTTTTTTTTTAATTTCTGAAAGTTTTTGAATTAACGCATGTCTGATTTTGGCTCTCCGTACATAAATTATTAAAATGAAATTTGCATATTAATTCTTTTTTTGGCTAAATGGCTATCTCTTAGTTTTGATCAGATGATTTTGAGAAATAAGGGGTGGGGAAGGAGGCCTAGTTGCCCTCCACTTTTTCTGTTACTTAAAAAGGCAACTAGAAATTTTAATTTTTAACGAATGTTTTAATTAGTAAAAAATATACGTAACTTAAGAATTAACTTCCCTAACAAACTTTTATATTCTTATATTTTTATTATGTATATGAGGGGGGTTTTCCCCTCGTTAATACCTCGCTCTTTACACTAAATCTTAGGTTTTGTCCCAATTCTTTAAGAATGATCTCTGAATCAGAAAGGCCGTAGAATAAATAGATGAAATTACTAAAAACACTTTAGCATAAAGAATGAGGTATTTATCTCCTCCTAAATACCTCGCTCTTTATGCTAAAGTATTTTTAGAACCCCTCATATGCGTAATAATCTCTGTTCGTTTTAAGTGTCAATGCTACTCCTTACTTTCAATTGAAAAAACTTTTTCATATTTATTTTTTCATTGTTTTTTTTTATAGTAATGCTAAAAAAAACCGCGCCCTTTTCATTGAATTTCTCTTCCCCCATGACATATTCCTCCAAGGAATGATCCTCCCACATATACCCTCCCCTCAACCCCACGCCCAAACCAAAAAAATTCCCCTGAAAACGTCTGTACACTTCCCAATAACCAATACTTATGTAAACACTGGTCAAAGCTTGTAACTTGCATCCCCTCACCCAGGGACTGTGGGGAAGTAAGTCATCCCCAAAGACATAGTTATTATGGCTTTCGACTATGCGGAACAAAATCGTTATCTCAAAATTTTGATCTGTTGACTTTGGGGAAAAATGAGCGTGGCAAGGGGCCTAGGTGCCCTCCAATTTTTTGGTCACTTAAAAAGGGCACTAGAACTTTTCATTTCCGTTAGAATGAGCCCTCTTGCAACATTCTAGGACCACTTGGTCGATACGATGACCCATAAAAAAACAAGAGCTAAGAGCTCATATGGCACTTGTGACGAGGCGAGAAGAGCCAAGAGATCATATGGTATGAGTTCTAACAAAATTCTATGAATCAATAGTTTGATTTAAAAAGGAAAATAAGAGGCTTAATGCCGGTCAGGATTTAAAATAAGAGCTCTGAGTCACGATTTCCTTCTAAATATCAAAATTCATTAAGTTCCGATCACCCACTCTTAAGTTATAAATACCTAATTTTTTCTAATTTTTCCTCTCCCTTTAGCCCCCCAGATGGTCGAATCTGGGAAAATGACTTTATCAAGTCAAATCGTGCAGCTCCCTGACACGCCTATCATTTCTCATCGTCCTAGCACGTCCAGAAGCACCAAACTCGCCAAATCACTGAGCCCCTCCCTCCAACTCCCCCAAAGAGAGCGAATCCAGTACGATTCTGTAAATCACGTATCAAGGACATTTGTTTATTCTATCCACCAGGCTTCATCCCGATTCCTACACTCCAAGTGTTTTTCCAAGATTTCCCCCTCCAACTCCCCCCAATGTCAAACGATCTGGTCGGGATTTGAAATAAGAGCTCTGAGACATGAATTTTTTCTAAAACTCAAATTTCATTAAGATCCGATCATCTATTCGTAAGATAAAAACACCTAAATTTTCACGTTTTCCAAGAATTCCAGTTTCCCCCTCCAACTCCCCCCAACGTCACAGGATCTGGTCGGAATTTAAATAAGAACTTTAAAGCACAAGATCCTTCTAAATATCAAATTTCATTAAGATCTGGTCACCCTTTCGTAAGTTACAAATACCTCAATTTTCAAAATTACCCCCCCCCCCTCCAATTCCACCAAAGAGAGCAGATCCGGTCCGGTTATGTCAGTCACGTATCTTAGACAGGTTTTTATTCTTCCCATCCAGTTTCATCCTGATCTCACCGCTTTAGGTAATTTCTAAGATTTCTGGTCCCCCCCCCAACTGCCCCCCAATTACGCTTGATCCGGTTGAGATTTAAAATAAGAGATCTGAGTTACGAGGTCTGTCTAAATATGGAGTTTCATGAAGATCTGATCACTCCTTCGTAAGTTAAAAATACGTCATTTTTTCTTTTTTTGCAGAATTAACACCACCCCCCCAATAGATCGGATCCGTTCCAATTACGTAAATCACGTATGTAAGACTTCTGCTTATTTTTCCCACCAAGTTTCATCCCGATCCCTCCAATCTAAGCGTTTACCATGATTTTAGGTTCCCCCACCCCAAATTTCTCCCAACGTCACCAGATCCAGTCAGGATTTAAATAAGAGCTTTGAGACACGATATCTTTCTAAATATCAAATTTCATTGAGATCCGATAACCCGTTCGTAAGTTGAAAATACCTAATTTTTTCTAATTTTTCAGAGATAACCCCCCCCCAACTATCCCAAAGAGAGCGGATCCGTCCTGTTTATCTCAATCATGTATCTAGCACTTTTGTTTATTTTTCCTACCAAATTTCATCCCGATCCCTCCACTCTAAGTGTTTTCCAAGTTTTAGATTTCCCCCTCCCAACTCCCCCCCAATGTCACCAGATCCGGTCGGAATTTAAAATAAGAGCTCTATGACACGATATCCTTCTAAACATCAAATTTCATTGAGATCCTATCACCTGTTCGTAAGTTAAATATACCTCATTTTTTCTAATTTTTTAGAATTACCCCCCCCCCCCAACTACCCCAAAGAGAGTGGATCCATTCCGATTATGTCAATAATGTATCTGGGACTTGTGCTTATTTTTCCCATCAAGTTTCATCCCGATCCCTCCACTCTAAGTGTTTTCCAAGATTTTAGGTTTCCCCCCATCCAGCTCCCCCAAATGTCATCAAATCTGGTCGGGATTTAAAATAAAAGCTCTGAGACACAATATCATTCAAAAAATCAGATTTCATTAAGATCCCATCACCCATTCATAAGTTAAAAATACTTCATTTTTTCTACTTTTTCCGAATTAACAGGCCCCCCACTCCCCCACAGATGGTCAAATTGGGATAACGACTATTTCTAATTTAAGCTGGTCCCGTCCCTGATACGCCTGCCAAATTTCATCGTCCTAGCTTACCTGGAAGTGCCTAAAGTAGCAAAACCGGTACCGACAGACAGACCGACAGACAGACAGACCGACAGACCGACAGAATTGGCGATTGCTATATGTCACTTGGTTAATACCAAGTGCCATAAAAACACGCACCCGTGATCTGTCTTTTGGCAAAAAATACGAAATTCCACATTTTTGTATATAGGAGCTTGAAATTTCTGCTATAGGGTTCTCTGATATGCTGAATGCGATGGTGTGATTTTCGTTAAAATTCTATGACTTTTAGGGGGTGTTTTCCCTTATTTTCTAAAATAAGGCAAATTTTATCAGGTTGGTAACTTTTGATGACAAAGAGTAAATTTGATGAAACTTATATATTTAAAATCAGCATGACAATTCGATTCTTTTGATGTATCTTTTAGCATCAAAATTCCGTTTTTTAGAGTTTCCTTTACTATTGTGTCCTTACGTTTTTACGGTTGCTCCTTACGTTCGTTACCATGAACTGTTGGATCAAGATGTCAGGAATGCCTTGGACTCAGAAAGAATGAAACAAATACGCCAGAACCCTGAATTATTTACAAGCACTGTGGAGACAATTAAACTTTGCAGGGCACAGAATATACCCATTCGTGGCCAACGGGACGATGGTAAGCTCAATAATCAGGGCCCTAATGTAGTCACAGCAGAAAAAAATGGTAATTTCCGTCACCTATTTTGGTGTCTTTTTCAGCGGGGCGATTCGCTGCTTCAAAGGCTTGTAGACATTGCACCTGTAAACGCAAAATTCACTAGTAAGCAGATCCAAAAAGAACTAATCGAGACCATTGGAGAACTTATAAAGTCCCAAGCAATCAGGAAAGTGAACACATCAAGAGTTTGGTGTCTCATTGCTGACGAACCACCGGTAGGCAGACAAGGAAACTCATGGTAGTTGCGTGTCATTATATTTAAAAATCGGAAAAGGGTTACGCAATCCGAGAAGAACCTGTTGCCGTAGTCGATGCCTTTCAAACCTTATCAGGGCTTGCTGGAGATAAAAAGGCCAATGCCCGATGAAATTTTGAAGAAAGACTAGATGGCAAAAGACTCGGCAGGCTACTTTTAAGTGAATTCACCAAATCCGGCTTAGACAAGACGAAGTGCGTCCCCCAAGGCTATAACAAAGCAGCTTGCATGTCAAGCTTGGTAAATGGGGCTGCTGGCGAAATAAAGCAGAGTTACAAACTTGTAGATTAGTTTCATTGTGTAAGCCATGCTACTAATATTTCGTGCTCGAAGATAGTTATGTGCCAATTCTACAGAATGTGCAAGATGTCCTACGAGAAACCATCTCTCATTTCGACTCGAGTGCCAAACGAACAAGGCTTCTGAAAAAACATCTAATGTCAGACAACAGTAAAGCTGAGATCCTCATTGGTCTTTGTATCAGAAGATTTGTCGAGGCATAAGGCAATTAGTCGGTTCCGGGATTCCTTCTCGTCTATTATTTTCGCTCTGTAAGAGATGGAAGGCTGACTCAAATCATGGCTGGTAAGACTATAAAAAGCGTTATAGATTAGTTTGTTGTTGTCATGCTACGTATGAACTTTTGACTCCTAAATCAATATAATTGGTTTTTATACTTGGCTTTTGTACTTTCAGTAAAACGCTACTTTTCTATAATCTTACAGACACAGCGACAAGCCTATTGCTTTTTCCTGTTTTAAATAAAATAAATAAATAGGAAAATAATAATAGTTATTTTATTTGCAATAGTTTTGTCGATATATATTAGATAGGCTGTGAAGCAATAATTTATGTTCGTTTTAAGTCTCAGCTTCGCTGTTCACTTCCCTCAGAGAAACTTATTTTTTTAGATTAATAGTTGTATAACAACCAAAATCAAATCGCAGGACATCACAGCTTTGAGGAATTAACAGACCTAAGAAGGAACCAGGAGATAAAGCTGTTCTCATCGTAATGTTTTTGACATTTTACCATTATATGCTAAATTTAACTCCAAACCCAGGTAGGCTGTTTCTCATTGAAGTACAAAGGACTGCAAAATAAAAACATATTTTGCTCCCTAGCTCCATCTCAGGACAATTCATACCTAAAATCGGGATGAGCTTTCTTTTGGTTTTTAGAAGAATATTAAGGTAAAAACACTATGCAAAGTTTTCCTTGACATTATTGCATAGAACCGTGAAATAAAGCAAAAACAAGTGGAAACTAATCCTGTAAATTGATAAAAACTATTCGCTTATAGACATTCAAGCAATTATTATTCTATTTTTTTAATCCAAAATGTTTATGACATATTAGTTGCTTTTTACATGATTGGCGTGAATACTGGATGAATACCCTCAAAGTAATACCCATAATTCTTATGAATGCTTTAATGACATTAACTATGCATCAAATATGGAATTGTATTTTGGAATTTCTGATACTAATAGAATTTGATACTCTTACATAACATGACAAGAACTAAATAACAAATGTAATACTGTCAGAAGTAAAGGAAAAGAAATATTTTATTGATATGTAATGAGGCCGGAAACGCTAAGCTGACAAATTTAACCAAATAGAATGATTATTCTCTCATGAAGATCTACATGTAGACAAGTCAATTGTTTCATAGATTGAAGTACAAACTTGAAATAATTGAAACAATAATCGTATTAATGTGTAGCTTAGATATTTAGCTATTCAATGATCTAGGCAGTAAGATAAATTTATTTATTCCACCCTACAATATACAAAAAAGAAGAAGAGTAAAGACAAAAATTTAAAGAAAAATCAACCTCTAAAAAATAATAGATAACAAAAAATTAGCGACGAGGACCACACTGCCTTTCCATAATAAACAAACATAAAGTTTTTCCCTAAAGCTTTGTATTTGTTGAAAAGATTTTCCCTATTGTTTCTACTTTGTGATAGTTTGTAAATACAAAATTAATCCAAACAGGAGTGGTAAATAATGTTGATTGACAAAAAATGAAGTAAACGGTTTAAGCTTGTCTCAAACACGTTGTAATCTATCAAATCCACTACATATAAAGGGTCTGGAACGCAATATCATTTCAAAATAAAACTATACATGTAATGCAGCGGGAATAAAACTACTAACTTCAGTAAATGACAAAACTCCGATCGAACCTTTAACTGCTCACTTTTAGACAGCAAATCCAAAAGTCGTGAAATATACAATGCGTGAGGCAGAGCTAGGGCACTATACAGTTTAGCAAGTACACACTTACTATAACTATACTTAAATGCAGCCAATTTGGCATAGCTGGTGCGGAAACCTCATATGACATGTAAAAAATAATAATATGGTTATTATCCTTATCTGGACCATAAACAAGGCTGAGTTATTTCAGTGAATAAGACTGTATAATTGATTGACCAGGTACAATAACAGATAAACATGACATAGCTTTACCTCGGGTATTATAAGTAGGAAATTCAGTCTTAATAGCATTAACATTCAGTCCTAAGAGCTTATAACCAGAAATCAAAGAATCAAAGTTTGCCTGTAAAGTAGAAAGACTTGAACTGATAAGCAGGACATCATTTGCAGAGCAAATCTAAATAAAATCAAAAATATTACTATCTATTATCCATTAATTGTCCTAGTCAAAGTAGTTGTGAGAATTCTAAACGTAGTAGAACTTAAATGGAACCTTTCCTAAGTCCTCTAATAATACGAACAGGCCCAGTTAAAATATCTTTTCAAGTTCAACCCTGACATAACTAGGACTATACCGATATGATGGCAACGCAAGAAAATGGTGCGTAACTACAAAATCAAGCAGAGACAAAAAAAATTTTTGATCGGACTACGAAATCGAATGCTGCTTGTATAGCTACACAGCACAAATATACAAAATATCCAAATTTTCACCATTACTAAGGGGACGCTTCAGTAAGCGATACGCAAATGCACAATTTAGATGCTTATGAAAACTAAACAGTCTATAATCTAGTACGCATTTACGTATCATCTGAGGCAGGATAAGACTTTCTAAAACCTTGCTTAAAATGCTAGAAATAGAGATTGGGCGGTAACTACTACAAAAATTGACATTTTTCATTTTATTTTTATTTTCGTTATCGCGCCAGAACCAAAAGAGTTCTGTACTTGATTTGTAACAATATACATTTGAAATGAAAATGTCAGATGCTCAATCAATAGTGCACTTGCTTTTTGAAGGTATTGGGGTGTTATACCATGTAAACCAGGAGTTTTACGACACCTCGAAAGCCTGATTATACGCAAACCGTCACTTTAAAAACAAGAAAAATGCTAAGTTTATACAATAGAGGGCCAAGCCTATTTTTTGATAAGGCATCATCTCCAGTTTCTAAATTCAGATCACAGAGGCCAAGCACAGCAAAATAATATCAAAGCTATTGCTCTTCAGGAATACAAACATTAGCTTTACTATGACCGCTATTAATAATCCTATACTTTTTTCAGATACAGTTTTGACTTTTAAAAGCCTCAACAGAGGCACACTCAGCTTTCCCAGGTTTATGGTCACTGACACACTCTGTATATTCCTTTTTGTCTTTCTAAGAAGCTGAAAAAAAAAACAGACCAGATCTTGCCTTGTCACAATCACACCAAATGGGATACCATATTTTTGAACGTCTTTTAGCAGCCCTTCAGCTGGGATCATGACTTCAACCGAACTAAAAGGTACTTTTCTTTTCTTTAGCTACCGGTAGAGGCTTCCTTCCCACACTTCATAGCAAGAACAATTTCAGCAGCATACAAATCAAGACTAATGCTATCGTTTAACTCATAAAGTATAAGCTGAAACAGTAGTTTACTTTTCATCAGTATATCATCTACACTACCTATCCTTTTCAATTTCTATTAGCTAACATATTAGGGTTTTATTCCTAAGTAATTTTGGTAGTATTTTTCACCAAAAGTCATGTGCAATTTACTGGTAGTGTTTGTCTATTGCTATTAATCAGGAAAGTTCCATGATGGTGTACGTTTTCCGCTCATTTTCTATGGACTTTTCATACTCGTTCTGCATTTTAAAATTTGGCGCCCTCTAAGTGCTAAAATTGCGTCACTTCACATACAGACCTTTATCATTAACGATTGAGTTTCTGTGTTTTCAATATGTTAAGACGTATACGGTTGTTTAATTTCTATGGAATTAACACAAAGAATGAGAATAGACTTTCATAAAACTATTAAAGACAATATTTGAGAAAGGAAAAATGAATGTTATTTGTTAATTGTAACTTTTTACTTATATTTGAAAAACTTCTCTGGTGGGGAAAGTATTTTAAAAACAGTTTCTATTTGTCTATAATTGCTATTACTTTTTTATTATTCAAATCAGGAATATTCATAGCTTTTCTAGATTTTTTTAATGTAAAATACATGATATCAGGTTGATATTTATAGTTAGGAATTTTTTTTTAGTAACAATAATACAGCAAAAATTTTAAATGGAAGCATATGGGGAGCTTCGCTCAAATAAACATATGATTAACCTAAAAAAATTATACTTCCTAATTAGTTCATTACGGTAAAAATTCCTGCAAGGATTTCAATCTGTATTATTTGAAAACTAAAGTGATAAAAAGACGTTCCACATCTTCACTACTCTCACATCTAATATTTAATTGGAAATTTTGACATGGTGCGCCATCTATGAATCAAATAAGTGTTAGGGTTTTCAAGCTAAATGAGAGACTGACCGGTTGCTCATTGAAGACAGCGTAGTCAAAAAAGACATATATTCCATTTCAGTTTGATGGATGACAAAATAGTGCAGCTGTAACATCTCTGGAGCGGTAATGGAATGAAGTTGCAATTTCCAGAAAATATTAAGGTACAATGGAAAACTAAAATTTTACTCGGAATGAATATTTTAAATTGGGTAGTGAGTTGAACTGTGGAAAATCTGAGCTTCTTCCTTTAAAACGGAACAATCCGTTGAACAATTCGAATTCGTCCCACTTTGTTGGTCAATGAACAATTCGGTCAACAATTGGTCAAAAGAACAATTCGTCCCACTTCGTTGGTCCATATGGGGTGTTTCTTTCATAAAGCCAGTACAACAACTTCTTTGCCTTGGTCTTTCCATTAGACGATGACTAAAACAAACCTGTATGCTTCTTATTTCCCATCTTGAAAGAAAGCATTGTCTGTCTTAAGTCTCAATTGTTCGAAATAAAGAAAAAAGTTTCAACAAAATAATCCTTGCTAAACAGTATAACCGTTTCATAAAGTCAGTATCATCTGTGGCAAACCCTTCTTATACAGTGATATTTAAAGTGTTATGTATGCAACAGTTGTTCAGAGTTTAATAAGTGATCTTCATCAACGGTTTGACAAATACTATGATGTCTTTTTTGTTATTCCCCTTTTTAAGTCTTTTTCTCTATTTGGTACTCTGTCTTTGTTCTCTTTAACTAAATAAATGTTATAAAAAGTAAATAAACAGAAGTTTTAAATAAGTAAAGGCTACCTATAAAATAATGCATCAATGTCGAAGATACAATCTATTGAAAAAAAAAAATCCTGAAAAATGGGAACAACCAACTAAAAATTACTTTCAAGTTGAGGACACGTAGTCTTTTTAATTCTGGAAGAAGTTTAGACAAACCCCAGTCAGTAACTTTGTAGCAACCACTCAAATTCAATTCTTCTATAGATCGTTTGAATGATTCTGGTTGAGCTGCAAGATTCACAAGACCACAGTCGGTAATCTAGAATTTGAAGAAAATTCGAAAAAATTCAAACATCATCAATGAATTTACATCTAAAACCGGTCAAAATTAAATTGCGGAAAAATGAAAAGAATGCGTAAGAATAGAATAAAAAAGGTTTATTGTTCTTTACACAGTAAATTAATGGGTATTTCTGCCCTATGTACTTTTAACAAAACTCATATACTATGTAATAATATAAAAGACCGAGAGAAAACAATAAACAGTTCAAAAGATGATATTTTATCATCATTTATCATTATATAATCTGATAAATAAATTCTATACATTGAAGTATATAATGATGAATTTCCTTTTTTATGCCTTTTGCAAGGTTTTGCTATTTGTCAGAACAGCACATCCTGCTAAAGTATTTGACACTATGGAAGTAAAAGGAGAATTATTTTGTGACGAAGGATTAAACACATTACTTAGAGAATTAAAACAATAATCAATATGGCACTGTTAGTCTGGTAAATGAGTCTTTTGAATATGGTGGTTGCAAAGCTACAGATAAATTACTGAACATAGTGACAGTATATTTTTTGAAAACAGGAAAGTACATAGCAATTTTAGAAAACTTCAACTAAACGCCTATATAGGAAAGATGTATCGCAAGTAAAGATCTGCAACATGATGATGCCATTGTGACCAAAAGTTCTGGGATAAAGCTTTAAGAGAAAAACAGCGTCGCTTTAGGAAGAGGCCATGTCCCAAAGGCCAAATGTCCGCTTTATATCAATGAGCAAGAAGTGTCTGTGTTATCAAACCTCTTTAGTCATCAGTTTTTTATACTATGAGCAAGCGTTTACTTCAGCCACCAGAAGATCTTTAAAGAAGGTTCTATCCCTGCATGGAATACCAAATATAAATATTAAAGTGATAAGTGCAAAACTGATAAAAGATATGTCCAAAAATAAAATTGCAAAGGTTAAGCTAGGCCACTGGGTTAGTGGCTAGTTTTGAACTGAACAGGAGCTGAGCAGCGGTGCGTTCTATCCCCATTTATATAGATAATTTTGATGAACTTTATCCTAAAGAACAGAGCAAAAGCTACAGAGAAGCAGGGAACTAAATGGAAAAGTTGAACTCTCCTAGACTTAAATTATACTAAGGATTTGAGCGGTCTAGATGAATGTTAAGCAAAATAATAAATTTTTGGAGGTTTTGAGAGTATATGTAAACACTATGTATGCACTATTTATCTACGCAAAGAGAGGCAATAACAAAACTGAGAGCATTCTCTTAAAGAAAGTTTCTTTAAAGAACAGGACGTAAATGCTGACTCCAAAGATACGTCAGTCACTTCGTTGTAACTGAGGTCTAACTCAGTCAGCCCTGCAAAGAAAAAAAAATAGATGAAAAAAAAGACATAAAACACAGCAACAAAGAGAGTCATACAAAAACAATTAAAGCTATAAAAAATTTATGTAAATTATTTTTTTTTACTGGAAAAATTGCCTAAAAACATGTAGAGTCAATTGTAATTTGAAAAAAAGGTTCCGACGATGTTCCAGCACTTCAGATATGAAAAAAGAGGAGCTGTGCTGCTTCAACACAATATGCCACCCTCAAAATTTAGATATCTTTACAGTTAATCCAACAATTTCTTATTTTCTTCGACAAATCTTTTCTTCCTATTTCTTTCCTCACTCTTTTGCTAGTTTGAAGTATGTCCTAATTTTTTTTAAAACAACTCCTGAAAGACAAGGGTTACTCAATTAGAAGCTTCTATAAAAGAACAAAAAATTTTAGCATGAAAACCGATGTGTTAAAGAGGGGGCAACCCCCCTAAAAGACGTACAAATTTCTGTTCATTTTCAGTTTTGATATTTTCCCTTTTAGTAGAAAGCTTGTTATGGCACTTGGTATTAACCAAGTGACATATAGCAATCGCCAATTCTGTCTGTCTGTCTGTCTGTCGGTCTGTCGGTCCCGGTTTTGCTACTTTAGGCACTTCCAGGTAAGCTAGGACGATGAAATTTGGAAGACGTATCAGGGACGGGACCAGCTTAAATTAGAAATAATATTTTTCCCAATATGAACATCTGGGGAGGGGAAAGGAGTGGGGGGCCGGTTAATTCGGAAAAAATGAAGTATTTTTAACTTATGAATGGGTGATGGGATCTTAATGAAATTTGATGTTTGGAATGATATTGTGTCTCAAAGCTCTTATTTTAAATCCCGACAGGATCTGATGACATTGGGGGGAGTTGGAGGGGGGGGAACCTAAAATCTTGGAAAACACTTAGATTGGAAGGATCGGGATGAAACTTGATGGGAAAAATATGCACAAGTCCCATATACATGATTGACATAATCGGAACGGATCCTCTCTCTTTGGGGTAGTTGGGGGGGGGGATAATTCTGAAAAATTAGTAAAAATTAGGTATTTTTAACTTACGAACGGGTGATCGGATCTCAATGAAATTTTATATTTAGAAGGATATCGTGGCTCAGAGCTCTTATTTCAAACCCGACCAGATCTGGTGACATTGGGGGATGGGAGTTGGGAGGGGGAAACATAAAACTTGAAAAACACTTAGAGTGGAGGGATCGGGATGAAACTTGGTGGAAAAAAAAATCACGAGTCCTAGATACATGATTGGCATAACCGGAACGGATCCGATCTCTTTGGGGTAGTTGGGAGGGGTAATTCTGAAAAATTAGAAAAAATGAGGTATTTTTAACTTACGAACGGGTGATCGGATCTCAATGAAATATGATATTTAGATGGATATCATGTCTCAGATCTCTTATATTAAATCCCAACTGGATCTGGTGACATTGGAGGGGGGGTTGGGAGGGGGAAACCTAAAATCTTGGAAAACACTTAGAGTGGAGGGATCGGGATTAAACTTGGTGGGAAAAATAATCACAAGTTCTAGATACATGATTGACATATGCGGAACAGATCCACTCTGGCGCTTAACCTCTTGGCTCTTCTTTTCTCTTCACAAGTTCCATATGAGCTATTAGCTCTTGTTTTAAGGGGGAGGGATAATAATAAAATTATCACTTTTATTATAGGTTTCAATAAAAAGTTGTCAGGAACTGGGGAAAATTAGGGATTTCTTGGGGACGAGCCCCCCGCCCTCCGGGTACATCCCTGCTTGAGTGGGATAGTAGGGAGAAGGAGGTGTTTTATCGAGCTGAGAGGTAGTCTCAACAAATCTTAAGCGAAATGAAACCTATGTATGAAACAGAAATAAATTATGTTCAACCAGTAGGTGATGATTGTAGGAAACTGTCTGTAGGAATTTCAAGGTAAAAAATTTGTCGATCGGGCAAAATTTGAATTACCCTTCGAGATCTTATGGGGAAGGTTGGTAGGTATGTGTTTATGTCAACCAAAAATTTATTAAAATTGTACTACAATCCACATTTTGCTCCTCAGTTTAAGGACCTAAAATGTCCCTTTAAAAAAAAGAAATATTTTCATTCAATTGAATCAGATTAGACTTATTAGTATTGGATTAAAGACCTTACTTGTTATACTCTGGTTGGGGTGTCCAAAATACTATTAAATCTTTTTAACAGTTCACCTGACATTAGGAATTTCGTCAGCACATACTACAAGAGAAGTAATCCGGCAAGAGAGAACACACCGCATGTGAGACTGATTGAAGTGATTGATGCAATTTCTCTCTCAAATATTTCGCTACTAAATGTTGTCGGTGGATTGAATTGCAGTTATTTCTGGTATAATTATTGTAAGATGGCCTCTTAACCAACGATGTTGCCCGACCATGGCAGGAGCTCCATCTGTTGCCACCGAAATAACATTTGTGGATGGAATGCATTTTTGCTAAAAAAAATCACTCAGGACAATAAATATTCGTTCACCTTTCGCGTCCGTCTTTAAAGTTTTTGCGGATAGTAACTCTTCATGAATTTCTTGGTCCATAACAAATCGAACATATGCCAATAATAATGCTTCATTACTGGGTTAGGTTGACTCGTCCAGTTGAATAGAAAAATTAGTTGTTTGCAGATAATTACATAAAAACTTTCAATATCAGGGCTGATTTCATCAAATCGTCTTTGTACAGTGTTGTTACCCAAAGAAATTTTTTTGAGTATGTCGAATAGAGATTTGCGGAGAACTGTTTTTAAAACATCTTCAATAGGAGGTAAAATTAACTGTTCTCCAATGGTGTGTGGTTCTCCAGATTTCGTTATAAGTAGTGAAATATTAAAAGATGCTACCAAGCCATCATCGTTTCTTTCAGACGTTGAAGCAAACATATTGTGCGCTGTGGGTCTCTTTTAATTTTTTCCTTTTATTTTTGAAAATATTCCAAATCCTACTGTATTATATCAGGATGACACCTTTTTAGATGACCTTTGAGCTTCAATGGTTTCATTGAGTCATTGCTCAAAATTAAATTGTATAAAAGGCATATCTTGTCTGCTTTTGATGGTAGAAAACCAAATTTTCAATAATCAACACTATATTGCCGACATTTCTTTTTTTATTTAGCCATGTTTCGTATCAGTTACCTACCTATACATTAAAAAACATTGTTTCAATAAATTATGGCGGTCTTACTTATTAGGATATGGCTATATGAACAGAAAAGGAGCAATTAAATTAATAAATTAATTATTGCAATTTAATAAACGAAAGACTGTCGACAAACTGATTCTTTATCTTAAAAGCATAAAATCGCTAAGATCAATAATAGAGTTTTATGAAAATGACTGATTTTTACGTTAAAATAAGTCGCTAAATGACTAATTATACACATGAAATCATAGCATACAAGTAGGTGATTACCCACTTTTTCTAACACTGACATACACAAACATCGAATCACTTTACTTTTCTTTTCAAAAATTCGGAAACTAAGGAAAAACTTTTATCCTCAGCATTTGTATTTATATTGGTGAAGAATCAAACAAGTTCATGAAAGATCACAAGCACATTCACCACAAGTCGTATTTCGTCCCTTCTTACGTCTAAACAAGCGCTGAGGAAGGCGGTGACGGCAGCGGCAGTGCTTTGCAAGTCTCGGCATGTTGTAGTGAATATAAAATATGCAAGTTTTTACAAGTAAGAGTCGCTGAGCTTCTTAAGATAAGATCTTCCTATGTTAATAGGTGAAGTCAAGTCAACATTCTAGTTATTAACTATCGAAAACCGATAAAATTTTGTGGACCCCCTTTAACTAATTGTGAACTACCATTTTTTTTCGTCACACCAACGTAGACTCCCGTCAAGCGTCCTATGTACCCCTGAGGGTCCACCTGGACCACTTTTGGAATCACTGATCTAAATTAATCCAGAGACATCAAATCCTGAGAAAACCTGAAGATAAAAATAAACTCCATTATTAGCTAGAAATTTGTGCTGTACTTTTTGAAGATTCCAAATGAGTGGTAGCTTTGTGCTGAGTCTAGTAGCGTGTTCCTGATCATATTATCAGCTATCAAACAGTTCGTCCAAAACTCTAAAAAATGGAATTTTGATACCAATAGTAACATCAAAAGAATTGTATTTTAATGCTGATTTTAAATATATAAGTTTCATCAAGTTTAGTTTTACCCATCAGAAGTTACGAGCCTGAGAAAATCTGCCCTATTTTAGAAAATTGGGTGAAACACCCCCTAAAAGTCATAGAATCTTAATGAAAATCACACCATCTGACTCAGCGTATCAGAGAACCCTATTTTACAAGTTCTAAGATCCTATCTACAAAAATGTGGAATTTTGTATTTTTTGCCAGAAGACAAATCACGAATGCGTGTTTATTTATTTTTTTTTCTTTTTCCCAGGGGTGATTGTATCGACCCAGTGGTCCTAGAATTTTGCGAGAGGGCTCATTCGAACGGAAATGAAAAGTTCTAGTGCCCTTTTGAGTGACCAAAAATATCAGAGGGCACCTAGGCCCCCTCCCACGCTCATTTTTTCCCAAAGTAGTCGGATCAAAATTCTGAGATAGCCATTTTATTCAGCATAGTCGAAAAACCTTATAACTCTGTCCTTGGGGATGACTTACTCCCCCACAGTCCCCGTGGGAGGGCCTGCAAGTTGCAAATTTTGACCAGTGTTTGCATATATTAATGGTTATTGGGAAATGTAGAGACGTTTTCAGGGGGATTTTTTGGTTTGGAGAGGGGGAAGGGTTGAGAAGAGGGGGCTATGTGGGGGAAATTTTCCATGGAGGAATTTGTCATGGGGGAAGATTTCCATAAAGGGGGCGCAATGAGAAAATAAATATGAAAAAGTTGTTTTCTACTGGAAGTATGGAGTAGCATTAAAACTTAAAACGAACAGAAAATATTATGCATATACGGGGTTCACCTCCTCCTAATACCTCACTCTTTACGCTAAAGGATTTTTAGTAATTTCAACTATTTATTCTACGGCCTTTGTGATTCAGGGGACAAAATTTAAGCTTTAATGCAAAGAGTTATTGACGAGGTATTGACGAGTGGGCGAACCTTCTCATATACGTAATAAAAACATACGAACATAGAAGTTTGTTACGTAAGCTAATTCGTAAGTTACGTATATCATTTACTAATGAAAACGTTCGTAAAAACTAAAAGTTCTAGTTGCCTTTTTAAGTACCCAAAAAATTGGAGAGCAACTGGGCCTCCTTCCCCTCCTTTTTTCGCAAAATCATTCGATCAAAACTAATAAATAAATATGATAAATATGACTAATAAAATAAATAAATATGCACATTTCGCTTTAATTATCCATCTGCGGAGAGCCGAAATCAAAACATGGATTAACTAAAAAACGTTCAGAAATTAAATAAAAAAAACAAGTTTTTTTACCGAAAGTAAGGAGCGACATTAAAACTTAAGACGAACATAAATTACCCCGTATATGAAAGGGGCTGCTCCTTCTTCAACGCCCTGCTCTTTACGCTAAAGTTTTTACTGTTTTAAAAAGTAGAGTTGAGAGAAAGAGTCAAACTTTAGTGCAAAAAGCAAGGCGTTGAAGAAGGAGCAGCCCCTTTCATATACGGGGTAATTTCTGTTCGTTTTAAGTTTTAATGTCGCTCCTTACTTTCAGTTAAAAAAAAATAGTTTTTTTATTTATTTAGAGGTTTAAAGCAGGCCGTAATGAGGAATTGAGGAATCTGTAAATTGTTTGAGGTGCGAAAATGATAAGAAAAATGAAAAAAAAAAATACATTATTACACAGGGAAGTAGGTTAGGTGGTGATGCAATTGTAGCAATGTGAAAGAAGCATATGGCAAAAAATTAAGAGTGTTTTAAATTAAAACAAGAGTTAAAAAAGAGTATTGTAGAAATGTGAGAGATGTTATTTGGAAATTTTACTAATAGTATGAACCTGAAAATGAAATTAACCTTAAAGTAAGTCGCGATTTGCAATGAAATCACGAGACAGTAAAGGAAGTTCGTTTTTCTACATTATCAGTCGAAATTTCATTCATTCACCTTTCAGATTTTGTGCTGAAAAATCTGGGCAGACAAGGCCCTTCAATGATTTTGCTTAAGTCGATCACCGGCCTGTATTGCGTATGCCTTTCTAAAATGCAATATAACTCTGCCTTTCAGAAGATTTTACTTAGACCTTAGTGTCTATAGTACCTCTAGATATCAAGGCCGTATCCAGGATTTTTCAGGGTGTGGGGTCTACATTAACAAACTTTACAAAATGCACAAAAAATTTGGTTATATCCATTTTGTTACTCTTTTACGAATTAGTCAAAAATTTCAGGAGTTTTTTACAAACTGCCCCCTCCTCCGGATAAGGCTCTGCCAGAAGTACACAAGGTACCTGTGGAAACCTTCCGGTCATCGCGTAGTTGGGTTGCTGCATGAATGAGACTTAAAGTGATAAATATCTGAGCCAAGGGGACCCTAATGGTTCCCTTAGCTCTATTATGTAATATTATATAATGCTATGTAATATAATATTATATTATATAATGGTTCCACTAGGGAGGCGGAGTAAAATTAAAAAAATATTTATTGGGAGCGGGGAGTTATTTTTTTTATATTATTATTGTTAGCCTTTTTTTATGTATATTCTGGTATTAAGGAGTAATTGAGTGAGAGTGCTTTTGTCCTTCTTTAGTATTTGTTTTTTTTTTAACTAGTTAGGTTGAGAATTAGAGGATTGCAGCCGTCCAACATCAGGCTGTTTGAGCCTTCCCCCGACGGTTGTGTGTATTTATACTTTTTGTAATTTAGTAGCTAATAAAGAGTTCATTAATAAAAAAAATAATGTTAAAAATTTTTTTTTAGGGCATAGTCTTCCCAGAAATGGAGCCCAAATAGCACCATAAAAGTTTTCTGGTCGATAGAAAGCTTTTATCCTTAAATCCAGTGGGCTCCAGATTAGGAAATAAAAGAAATGAAAAAAAGTAGATCCCCCAAAAAAGGTTCATAAGAAGGCCAAAGTAAATTTTTTCCCAAACGGCTCGAAACTTTCATCCGTAAGCTCTTAGAGTTAGGGAATCATCAAACAGTTCGTGGTAACGAACTGTAGTTTCGTTTACAATAGTAAACGAAACTCTAAAAAATGGAATTTCGATGCTAGAAGACATATTAAAAGAATCGGATTCTTATGCTTATTTTAAATATATAAGTTTCATCAAATTTAGTCTTTGTCATCAAAAGTTACGAGTCTGAGAAAATTTGCCTTATTTTGGAAAATAGGGGGGAAACACCCCCTAAAAGTCATAGAATTTTAACGAAAATCACACCATCGCATTCAGCGTATCAGAAAACTATATATAAAAATTTTAAGGTCCAATCTACAAAAATGTGGGATTTCGTATTTATATTTGGGATTTTGGGATAAGACAAATCACGGGTGCGTGTTTATTTATTTGTTTGTTTTTATTCCCCAGGGGTCATCGTATCGACCAAGTGGGTCCTTGAGTGTTGCAAGAGGGCTCATTCTAACGGAAATGAAAAGTTCTAGTGCCCTTTTCAAGTGACCAAAAAAATTGGAGGGCACCTAGGCCCCCTCCACGCTCATTTTTTCCCCGAAGTTAACGGATCAAAATTTTGAGATAGCCATTTTGTTCCGCATAGTCAAGAACCATAATAACTATGTCTTTGGGGATGACTTACCCCCCCCTCCCCCACAGTCCCTGGGGGAAAGGCTGCAAGTTACAAACTTTGACCAATGTTTACATACAGTAATGGTAATTGGGAAGTGTACCGACGTTTTCAGGGGGATTCCTTTGGTTTGGAGGTGGGGTTCAGGGAAGGGGGCTATATGGGAGGATCTTTCCTTGGAGGAATATTTCATGGGGAAAGAGAAATTCAATGAAAAGGGCACAGGATTTTCTAGCATTACTATTAAAAAAAACACAATGAAAATATAAACATGAAAAGGTTTTTTCAATTGAAAGTAAACAGAAGCATTGAAACTTAAAACGAACAGAGATTATTACGCATATGAGGGGTTCTAAAAATACTTTTGCAGAAAGAGCGAGGTATTTAGGAGGAGAATAATGCTTTGCTCTTTATGCTAAATTATTTTTAGTAATTTCAACTATTTATTCTACGGCCTTTCTGATTCAGGGGTCATTCTTAAAGAATTGGGACAAAACTTAAGATTTAGTGTGAAGAGCGAGGCATTAACGAGGACAAGCCCCCTCATATATATATATAATCAAAAATATAAGAATATAAAAGTTTGTTACGTAAGTTAATTTTTAAGTTACGTATATTTTTTACTAGTAAAAACGTTCGTTAAAAATTAAAAGTTCTAGTTGCCTTTTTAAGTAACCGAAAAATTGGAGGGCAACTAGGCCTCCTTCCCTACCCCTTATTTCCCAAAATCGTCTGATCAAAACTAAGAGAAAGCCATTTAGCCAAAAAAAGGAATTAATATGCAAATTTCATTTTAATAATTTATGTAGGGAGAGCCAAAATCAGACATGCATTAATTCAAAAACTTTCAGAAATTAAATAAAAAAAGTAAGTTTTTTGAAATGAAAGTTAGGAGCGACATTAAAACTTAAAACGAACAGAAATTACTCCGTATATGAAAGGGGCTTCTCCTCCTCGACACCCCGCTCCTTGCGCTAAAGTTTGATTCCTTCTCCCAGCTCTACTTTTTAAAACAATAAAAAACTTTAGCGTAAAGAGCGGGTCGTCGAGGAGGAAAAGCCCTTTTCATATACGGAGTAATTTCATTTCGTTTTAAGTTTCAATGTCGCTCCTTACTTTCATTTCAAAAAACCTTTTTTTTTATTATTTAATCATGCACCAGAAGTAATGTACATGGGAAGTAAGGACCCTCAGAAACTGATACCTAAAAACTTTTTTTATGCCGATTTGAACCTTATATCCTAAAGTTTTGGCCAAAGGGATCCCGATTGATAAAAATAACAAAATAGAAAAAAATATTGGTTTGTATGAAAATAGGGCTTTACTGAGGAACAAAAACGTCAAGATTACCCTCCCCCTTCTATAGTTCGGAAAATACATCCTCCCTCCCCTTCCCTTACATTTTGGCAAATCGAATGCACTGCTTTAAGTATTCTCTGTTTCTAAGTATGACAATAAAAACTTGTTTAATAAATAACTAATTAAAGTGCAATATATTGTAGAAAAAATCAATATAAAACTCCCCAATAGTGAATCTTGCTTTGAGATATCTCCTGTGTTTGTTTGCATATTAGATATTATTGGTGGTACTTGTATGATATACGCCCTACCTAATTTTCTTCTAATATGGTTCTCTGATGCTCAATCCTAATGATATACCAAATTAAGATAACAATATGACACTTTAAAAAAAGTTTGGGCTTTGTATTTGCACATTAGAGGGGGTGGGGGTAAAGTGCAGTGGATCTGCATGCCTAGTGTGGTAGGTACAATTAGTCTGCATATTATGTAGTCAGAATTTTTTTTTTAACTTCACACTGTTCTAATAATTTACCCCACCGCCTCCTAATGTGCTAATATATAGCCAAAATTATATATATTCCGTCTATTTTGTCACTTCTCTTTTTCTTGTCTTACGCTAAGCTGAAAGAAAGTAGTGACGAAAAAAAAGGTCCTATAATTCGTCACTGAATGAACAACTTGAGCGGTAGGGCGTTTATCATACAAGTACCTTATTGGTTTCTGGGCAGCTCACCTTGTCAAGAAAAAGGTTGGCTTGAAAGACCTCAATGGTCAACATTTTTCATCAGGAATGAACAGTCACTATTCACGGTCTTCTCATAATTGTCTGTACTAAATTATTTTCTCATGTTTAAAGCCCTTACTGTCCTTACTGTAAAAGTCCTTACTGTAAGGACTTAAAGTTCTTACTTTATCCTTAGTCTACACATTATGCGTACTGTCTATATTCCCCACGATTAAAAAAGGTTCAATAATGCGTCAATGAATGAACAACTTGGACGGTAGGGCGTTTATCAGACCAATACTTTGTTGGCTTCTGGGTAGCTCACCTTGTTAATAAAAAGGTTGGCTTGACAGACCTCGATGGTCAACATTTTTTTATCAGGAATGAACAGCCACTATTTACGGTCTTCTCACAATTTTCTGCACTAAATTATTTTCTCATGTTTAAAGTCCTTACTGTAAAAGTCCTTACTATAAGGACTTGAAGTCCTTACTTCGTCCTTACTGTACACATAATGTATACTGTGAATATTCCCCACGATTAAAAAAGGTTCAATAATGCGCCAATGCATGAGCAACATTGACGGTAGGGCGCTTATCAGACAAGTACCTTATTGGTCTCTGGGCAGTTCACCTTATTAAGAAAAAAGTTGGTTTGAAAGACTTCGATGGTCTTCATTTTTCATCAGGAGTGAACAGTCACTATTTACCGTCTTCTCACAATTGTCTGTGCTAAATTATTTTCTCATGTTTAAAGTAAAAATTGTAGTTTGCCCTTGCTGTACACATTATGTTTACTGTGCATATTCCCAACGATTAAATTATTCATAGTTAGAATACATAGATTGAAGTAAAACATTGTTAGGACGCCTCCTGCATTTGGCAGATTTAGTCCCCTCTAACTATTATCTGTTTCTAAACATGAGAAAAGTATTTCTGGAAAACAGTAATATTAAATAACATTTAGGATAATAACATGTCAAATGATAAATATGCGGCATGCTATTTATGCTGCGGAATAATAACATTTAAACAATCTTACAAGAAATATATTAATGAAAAATATTGAAAAACCCGTCACATTTAAACACACACAATACGGAGTAAAGGAAAAGAAAAACACAATCATCTCTGCCAAAGAATGTGGGACTAATAATTTAAATTCCTATCTTTTTTTTCTATTATAGCTTTCCTTCGAAGATGGAGCTGTCTTAAGCAATAAACCAATTTTAATTATTGAATTTTTGCGAATGAGAATTGTTTTTAGATCTACCAAATAAACCTGCCTTAAACACATCATAATTTTGAAACAATCAAAAGAAAATCTTAGAATTTCGCCGTCTTTAAGTATGGATACATCATGTCCTTGATAATTTAAGCAAAATTTGTGGGTGCCAGTGGCCTAGTTGAATGGCTTAGGCCTAGACAGTGCTTTTCAGCTAATATACAGCCGTATTTTTTCAAATCGGAATTATGCCACTTTTTGAGTGAAATAGACCAAGTTTGCTGTTATTAACATACCCAGTAAATAAACAGAAAATGTTTTTATGAACATATTCCATAGGCTTGGTTCAGAAATGAACACCTGAATTTATTCTGAAGGGTCGACACTAGGGGATCTGGAGGAAGATAATGAGGGATCGTAGGGAAATCTTTTTTCCCTGGATCTGCCCCTGATGACCTATAGATCTGCCCCTGTAGACCAATAACAACACAGGGGACTGTGGAGTTTATCCGTGATTAAATAAAAAAAAATAAACTGAAAGTAAGAACCAACTTTAAAACTTGAAACGAACAGAAATTTTTCCATATATGAGGGGACTAGCCCCTCTCTAATCCTTCGTTCTTCACGGTTAACACAAGCTTCACATTCCAATTAAACTGCACCTGTGTTTCAGGAGTCATTGTTAAAGAATTGGGCCAAATTCAGACTTTAGAGTGAATAGCAAGGTGTTGAGGGATTGAAAGCCCTCTCATATATGGAATAATTTATGTTCTTTTGAATTTTTAATGTTGCTCTTTACTTTCAGTTGAATTTTTTCTTTACTCTTTAATTTCTGATTGTTTTTCAAATGAGGTCGGTAAAAATGCACCCTCCCTCCATGAAAATTCCCCCCAAAATCTCGTACGGACAATTCCACGTAAAAGGTTTTCTATAATCTACATTTATTTGGTAAAAGGACTTGTTTTTGTTTATTTCTGATCATTTTTCAAATCAAGCCGGAAATTTTTCCACCCGTGGGAAATTTTTCCGGGAAGTTCCCCCCCCCCCCTATTAGAATCATATTCTGCAGAAAATTCTGCGATGCATACTTTCTCCCATGGAAAATCACCCCATGGAGAATTTCTTCAGCGGGAAATCCCCGAGAAAATTTCCTGGAACAGTTTATCTCCCCCCCCCCGAAAAAAATTAAGTCGCCATAGACAAAGTGAGACAAGTGAAATAGTTTTATAAAGGAATTCTGCTCATCCCCCCTGAAACTGATTTTCTTCGTGTTAAATTCCCCTGGACAAGTTTGCATACATCCCAATAACAATTATTATATAGAAACAATGGGCAACTTATTTCTCAGGCCCCTAGCTTTTGATGGATAACATTAAACTTAATGAATTTTATATATTTGGCATCAAACAGTTCGTGGTAGCGAACTGTAGTAGGAAGCGACCTGGCTCAATAGTAACCAAAATTCTAAAAAGGGAATTTTGATACTATTGCTGATTTTAAATATATAAGTTTCATGAAGATCAGTTATACCCATCAAAAGTTACGAGCCTGAGAAAATTTGCCTCATTTTAGAAAATACGGGCAAACACACCCTAAAAGTCATACAATCTTAACGAAAATCACACCATCAGATTCAGCGTATCAGAGAACCTTTATGTAGAAGTTTCAAGCTCCTATCTACAAAAATGTGGAATTTCGCATTTTTTGCCAGAAGACAGATCACAGAATCGTGTATATTTGTTGTTTTTTTTTCCAGGGGTGATCGTACCGACTGAGTGGTCCTAGAATGTCGCGAGAGGGCTCATAAGTGCCCTTTTTAAGTGACCAAAAAATTGGAGGGCACCCATTCCCCCTACCGCGCTCATTTTTTCCCAAAAGTAACCGTATCAAAATTCTGAGATAGCGATTTTATCACAATAGTCGAAAAACCTAATAACTATGTATTTAGGGACGACTTACTCCCCCGAAGTTCCCGTGGGAGGGGCTGCAAGTTACAAACTTTGACCTGTGTTTACATATAGTAATGGTAACTGGGAAGTGTACAGACGTTTTCAGGCGTTTTTTTTGTTTAGGGGGGGTTACATGGGAGGGTATTTCCATGGAGAAAATTCTTATGGTAGAACAGAATTTCAATGAAGGGGGCGCAGGATTTTCTAGTATTATTTGAAAAAACAATGAAAAAATAAATATGAAAAGTTTTTTTCTACTGAAAGTAAGGAGCAGTATTAAAACTTAAAACGAACAAAAATCATTACGCACACGAGGGGTTTACCTCCTCGTTATACCACACTCTTTACGCTAAAATATTTTTAGTAATTTCAACTATTTATTCTACGGCCTTTGTGATTCAGTGGTCATTCTTAAGGAATTGGGACAAAATCTAAGCTTTAGTGTAAAGAGCGAGGTATCAACGAGGGTTGAACCCCCTCATATACGCAATGAAAACAATGAAATATAGAAGTTTTAAATTATCCTTTTTAATTTGTTTTTGTTTTGGGTTTCATTAATTTTTTCTATAATAGCTTTTTTGTTAAGTGTGCTTAAAGAGAGCTTAAGAAATCCCTCCACATATGTATTACTCAGTAATCTTGATTAATTATCTTGATTTGTGTTCGTTTTATTCTGGATTTTTTCGTTAATAGCAATTTCTTTTCGTTTTAAGTTTAACTTCAAAGCAATTTTCTGTCTCCCAACGTACATTGCTGAGTCCATCTATCCAAAATTCAAACATTTTCTTTTCAAATTGCTGGTTTAGAAATGAATTTTATTTCTTTTATAGAATGGTGGACTTTTTTCCCAAAATGCTCGCTCTGATCCAAGTCAAACCAGGTTTTCTCTCTCTATGACACAAGATTAAAAAATTTAATCCATTATCCATCGAAAGCCAGCCGTATATCCTATTTCAGTTACTTCGGTTAACCTTCCCCTTCTAAGTTGCACCAATTTTAAAAATAATTTTACTTGTTTTTATTTCAGTTTGTTCTAACCTTTGTTTCTTATGAAAAAAAACAGGACTGTGCATTTAGTTTTGATAGTTTCTAACGTCTTTGAACTTTTTGTTTGGATCATAAAATGATCTCACTGTTTACTTTTATTGCAAAACATATTTTTCTTTACAAGTCTGATAAAAGGTAACACGAATAGTATTTTCCAACCAAAGTGTCTTTGTTTAACCTTGTTGTACGTAAGAAAATATTTTTTATTTCTTATCAGTTATTATTATTTGTTTTCTTATCAAGTACTGACTGAGTTTGAGTTATTTTTTCGTTGTTTTTTTTCTTAAGATTTAGTGGTCTTTGTTTACAAAGGAAATTTTGAGACTATATCCAAATTTCTTTAAAGGTTTTTTAAATGTTCGCAAAACAATAAAAGTCATAAAAGGTTTTCTGTGACGATGTTAATATTATTAGTTACTTAGAAAACTCTGCAACAAATTTGTTTTGAAGAGTGGCACGATACCTAAGACAAGGAGCAATAAAATCTTATAATAGTTCAAAGCAACAATTAATAGGAATTATTTTGAAGCATAAATGAAAAAAAAGCACCAAAAATCTAAATAAATAACTAGAAGAAATCGGAAATAATCAGAAATAACAAATAACAGGAATTATTTTTGATGCATAAATAAAACTAAAAGGAACAAAACATTAAGATAAATAATGAGATAAAACATATAGATAATAGATACTGATACGAATGAATGGATTAATTTTAAAACGAGTAAAATTGAAAATGAAGCATTTGGTTGAACTCAAAATTGCACGAATTAAGAAAAACAGTGATGTCATACGATTTGAGCCCCTTAAACCCTTTTAAGATCAGTATTCTATTTGCATTGTAATGATTAAGGTTTGTATTTTGAATATTATGTTTAACTTTCGTTACAAAGACTTACCGAAAACGAAAATATGCAATCAGAAAAAAAAATTCACAAATAACAGTAGTACTTCCAGCCCAACCCCCTTCTTCTAAGGCCTTCTTAATATTTTTTGTTTTGTTTTTGTCTTGTTGGAAAGTGAATTTTATAGCATTTTGGAATATGAAGATAACATATGTTGCTATACTTAAACAGATGCAACCTAAAGAAAGAACAAGAGCTAAGAGCTCATATGGCATTTTTGACGAGGCAAGACGAGCTAAGAGCCAAGAGATCATATGGTATGAGCTCTAGCAAAATTCTATGAATCAATAGATTGATTTAAAAGGAAAATAAGAGTCTTAATGCCGGTCAGGATTTAAAATAAGAGCTCTGAGTCACGATGTCCGTCTAAATATCAAAATTCATCAAGATCCTATTCCCACTCGTATGTTATAAACACCTAATTTGTCCTAATTTTTCCTCTCCCTTTAGCCCCCCAGATGGTCGAATCTTGGAAAACGACTTTATTAAGTCAATTTGTGCAGCTCCCTGAAACGCCCACCGATTTTCATCGTCCTAGCACGTCCAAAAGCACCAAACTCGCCAAATCAATGAACCCCTCCCCCCAACTCCCCCAAAGAGAGTGAATCCAGTACGGTTCCGTCAATCACGTATCAAGGACATTTGCTTATTCTATCCACCAAGCTTCATCCCAATTCCTCCACTCCAAATGTTGTCCAATATTTCCCCCTCCGACTCCCCACAATGTCAAAAGATCTGGTCAGGATTTGAAATAAAAGCTCTGAGACATGAATTCCTTCTAAATATCAAACTTCATTAAGATCCGATCACCTATTCATAAAATAAAAATACCCCAATTTTCACGTTTTCCAAGAATTCCGGTTTCCCCCTCCAACTCCCCCCAATGCCTCAGGATCTGGTCAGAATTTAAAATTAGAGTTTTCAAGCCCAAGACCCTTCTAAATATCAAATTTCATTAAGATCTGGTTACCCTTTCGTGAGTTAAAAATACCTCAATTTTCAAAATTACCCCCCCCCCCAACTCCACCAAAGAGAGCAGGTCCGGTTCGATTATGTCAGTCATGTGTCTTAGACAGGTTCTTATTCTTCCAATCCAGTTTCATCCTGATCTCACCGCTTTAAGCATTTTCTAAGATTTCCGGTTCCCCTCAACTGCCCCCCACCCAATTACGCTGGATCCGGTTGAGATTTAAAATAAGAGATCTGAGTCACGAGCTCCTTTCAAATGCGAAGTTTTATGAAGATCCGATCACTCCCTCGTACGTTAAAAATACTTCTTTTTTTCTAATTTTACAGAATTAACTCCCCCCCCAAATAGAGTGGATCTGTTCCAATTATGTAAATCGCATATCTAAGACTTCTGCTTATTTTTCCCACCAAGTTTCATCCCGATCCCTTCAATCTAAGCGTTTTCCATGATTTTAGGTTCCCCCACCCCAAACTCTCCCCAATGTCACCAGATCCGGTCGGAATTTAAAATAAGAGCTCTGAGACACGATATCCTTCTAAATATCAAATTTCATTGAGATCTGATAACCTGTTCGTAAGTTAATAATACCTAATTTATTCTAATTTTTCAGAATTAACTCCCCCCCAAGTACCCCAAAGAGAGCGGATCCGTTTGGGTTATGTCAATCATGTATCTAGGACTTGTGCTTATTTTTCCCACCAAGTTGCATCCCGATCCCTCCACTCTAAGTGTTTTCCAAGTTTTAGGTTTCCCCCTCCCAACTTTCCCTCTTCCCCCCCTAATTTCACCAGATCTGTTCAAGATTTAAAATAAGAGCTCTGAGACACGTTATCCTTCTAAATATCAAATTTATTTGAGATCCGATCGTCCTTTCGTAATATAAAAATACCTTATTTTTTCTAGTTTTTCAGAATTAGCCCCCCCCCCTCAACTACCCCAAGGAAAGCGGATCCGTTCAGGTTACGTCAATCGTGTATCTAGAATTTGTGCGTATTTTTCCCACCAAGTTTCATCCCGATCCCTCCACTCTTAAGTGTTTTCCAAGTTTTAGGTTTCCCCCTCCCAACTGCCCCCCCCAATGTCTTCAGATCCGGTCGGGATTTAAAATAAGAGCTTTGAGGTACGATATCCTTCTAAATATCAAATTTCGTTGAGATTCGATCACCCATTCACAAATACCTAAGTTTTTCAAATGAATGTTCTTAAGTCGAACTGGCCAGACATGACAATAAACAACCAAGAGAGATAAAACTCTACAAAAAGAAAACTTCAAACAAGACTTCGGCCAGTAGAGTTGAAAAGCTAAAACAACGCGGATATTTCGCCTGTATCCAAACAAGGCGTCTTCAGCACAAGATAGAAAATTAAAAGAAAACTTATCTAAAAACAAATAAAAACCACCACCAATAATAATAAATACAATTGTCGCTACTAATCCACGTAGGGAAAAGCAGCTATTTGAGTTACTTCAATGAGAATCAAAGAGCAACTGAGGAAAAATTATGAAAATTGAAACTTGGTTAATAAGTAACTCAAATAGCTGCTTTTCCATACGTTTCTAATTTCTAACTTAATCTATTTCTAATTTAATCTCGTTTGGTCCCTGATACGCCAGCCAAATTTCATCGTCCTAGCTTACCTGGAAGTGCCTAAAGTAGCAAAACCGGGACCGACAGACCGACAGAATTTGCGACTGCTATATGTCACTTGGTTAATACCAAGTGCCATAAAAAACTAGCCAAAATGAAGAAAATATAAATTTAAAATAAATACAAAATAGAAATACAAAATAGAAAAGAATATTAATTATTTAGACAAACAGGGAAATCAATTTTTTTATATATACATATTTATTTATGTATTTTTTCTCGAAAAAATGCTCCATAGTTGGTCTGAAAACAGGCATATCAGCATATTTATCCCTGAAAAAATAATTTAGGTCGGTCAAGACCTTGGGAAAATTGGCTTAGAGCCATTTTGATTTGGAAAAAAATTCACAGGAATGACTTTGCATTCATATGCATGTAAAGAGCAACTTATATATTTTTTTCATTTTTGATTGTATCATTATCTCTAACACATACAAAAATAAACAAGATGAAGAATAACTCCAAAAAGCTAAAGGAAAAGGCTTGGAAAAAGTGACAACAAGATTAAAATTGAATCGCAAACAAAAATGTTTCACAACGAAATCTGTGGTTGGAAGACAAGTCAAAATTAAAATGGAATGAAGCAAAATTTTATTTTAGCATGTTTCCAAGGAATCTTCTTTTTCTAAATCTTTTTGGAAAGACACAAGAGAAAAATTGTCGGGAGAGCTTCCTCAAGAACATTATTCTAGATCCAGTCATTTTTTAACCATACAGCAGGTATTTATGCTCAGCGATGGAACTGATGAAAAAAATACATAAAGTGGCTCGTCGGTCGAAGTCGGTGAACCAGCGGCTTTTTTTCCAGCTTTTTAGCACATAAAATTTTTACCCAATCAAGAGGCTTTTCTCAATTGCTTGGTGGAGCTATCATGAATTAAAAGAAAAAGTGTTTTCGAAGATTTGAACTTAATTTGTTCAATAAAAATGCAGTTCTACAAGATTATCCTTATAGAATATAGCATATCTATAAGGATAACGGAAAATTTAAAAACGGTAAGCACGGTAACACACAAAATATTTCGATGATATTGAGATAACTTGGTAAGCCATTGCATTGTATGGAATAATAATTCAAGAAACTAAAATATCAAACGACATATGAGCTTGAGAGAGATACTTTAGGCTAAATAAAGCATAACAACTTTTGACGAGATACTACAAAATATTAGTTAATTTACCATTTAGATAATTTTACGATAATACCACGAGTTATTTTTACCATTCATATAATTTTACTACGAGTTACTTTTGCCATTCGGATAATTTTACGATAATGCTACGAGTTATTTTTATCATTCAGATAATTTTACTACGAGTTAATTTTACCATTCAGATAAGTTTAGGATAATACTACGAGTTACCATTCATATTACCATTCAGATAACCATCTGAATGGTATACCTTGATATTATGCAGTACAAACCGAGGGTGGCCTAACGGACTGGTTTACTATTCAGTCGGGTGTAAGGCAGGGCTGCATTCTATCGCCACTGTTATTTGCCATAGTCATTGATTTTGTGCTTCGTGAATGTAGCTTCAATGGGGGGTCTACAATTAAACCCACTAAGAACCCTTCATGATGGTGTTTTTGCTGACGATATTGCACTCTTCGCTCACGAATCAGAAGCTATACAACACAATATAAATGAACTTGGGCGTGTGGCAAATGCTGTTGGACTCTCCATAAACGCTAACAAGACTAAATCAATGTCAAATGCAGTCATTCCTGACTTAGCTGAGGGACTTTTGGTCAACAATGAGGAAATTGAAATAGTGAGAGAGTTCAAATGTCTCGGCAACATTCTTACGCAAGATGCCAATCCCGAAAGAGAAATTTTGTGCCGATTAGCACTGGCTGGCTCTGCCTTCAATTGTCTCGGAAATGTTAGGAGAAATAGCAAATATTCCCAGAAGCTAGAACTGAGAATTTATAATAGAAATAGCCTCTCCGTCCTTACATATGGTTGTGAAACTTGGAGTATCACTGCGCAACTAGGAAAACGACTACGGGCATTCGATAATAGCTGCCTAAGATCTATTTTGAATATACATTGGACTGAGAGAATAGGAAATGATGAAATTTATACCATGATAAATCATACCTCCATCCTTGATGCTATTAGAAGGCGACGATGGATGTATTGGGGCCACATGGTGTGAATGGGTGATGGAAGGCTACCTCATGACATATGGTGTTGGATACCCCCTGACCTCCGCAAGTCAGGGAGACCCAAAATGACCATTGGCAGGATTTTAGAGAAGGAGGCGAAGCTGGCGAGGTCTTCGATGGAGGAGCTTTGGTCGAAGGCTCAGGACAGGTCGTCGTGGCGAACCACTGTTGCTGCCTTATGTGCCCTCAGGCGTAGGAGGACCTAAGTCTAAGTGTAAGTAAGATAACCAAAAAATTACCATTCAGATAATTTTACGATAATATTACCATTTAATTTCAAAATTCGGAAAATTTTACGATAATACTACTACTACTACCAATAACTCACTGCAGCACCAAGCCGCCAGAGGCCAACACAGCTGCGCACGCTCCTCCTCAAACCTAATCTATTTAAAGCCTCCCTCTTTACACCCTCCCAGGAAGTTTCCGTTTCCTTTAAATCTTTATTTATGACATCCTCCCAACCCAGACAAGGACGACCTGCTTTCCGTGTAGCCCCAGACGGTTGGCCAAAAAGGACAATCTTCGGTAATCTGTCATCCTTCATCCGTAGAACGTGGCCTAGCCATCTCAACCTTTCTTTCAATATAGCCCTAGAAAGCAGGATTGAACCACATTTTTCGTACAGCCTACTGTTTGAAATGCGGTCAGTCAGCCGGGTATCCAGAACAATGCGTAGGCAATTTCTCTGGAAAACATCTAGTAAATTTTCATCTGCTTTTCGGAGCGCCCATGCTTCAGAACCATATTTGACCACTGTCATCACTGTAGCTTCCAATATTCTAATCCTGGTTTGCAGACTTATCTTTCTATTCTTCCAAACTTTTTTTTAACTGTGAAAAAAAACAACCTGAGCCTTAGCTGTTCTACTTTTAACATCTTCACTGCTCCCACTATCTTTCCTAATAATACTACCAAGGTAACTGAAGCTCCCAACCTGATCAATATTTTCGTTACCTAATGTCACCTGTTCATCTTCCCTTATTCCTAGCCTTAGTGACTTAATCTTCTTACCATTAATTTTCAAGCCTATTTTAGCACCCTGAACTCGCAAAACCTCTAAAACTTCATTTATTTTGCTCCCACTTTCATCTAATATGCTTAAATCATCAACATAATCTAAGTCCAGGAGCATTTTTCCTCCCCATTTGATTCCGTGGTCTCTAATTGCCTTTCCTGTGCTCCTTAAGACGAAGTCCATCCAAATGATCCATATAAAGGGGGATAGAACACAACCCTGCTTAACTCCTGATTTAATACAAAACCAGTTGCTAACCTCATTTCCTATCTTAACCGCAGCGGTATTATTCTCGTGCATAGCACAAATCACTTTAATGTATTTTTCTGGTATACCATATAACGATAAGACCTTTGTTAACGCTCTTCTATCAACAGAATCAAAAGCTTGCTCATAATCAATAAAAATGAGGACCAAAGGTGTTTGACAGCGAAGGGAGTTCTCAATTATTAACCTAAGAGTGAAAACTTGGTTGACAAATCCTCAACCTTTTCTAAAACCGCATTGTTCTTCCCTTAAAACTTTGTCTACAGCATCTCTCAGTCTAAAAAGTATCATATTACTCAGTAATTTGCTACCTATAGAGACCAGACTAATGCCTCGATAATTACGACACTCACTCTTGTCACTTTTCTTATACAGCGATTTAATTAAGTTTTTCCTAAAATCATTGGGTATTTCCCCTTTTTCAAAAATCATGTTCATAATCTTCAGTAGCTTATTCCTAATCTCAGAGCCACCATATTTAAGAAACTCATTAATCATACTATCAGCACCTGGAGGCTTATTATTTCTTAATCCTTTTAGTACTGTCGCTAATTGTGTTGCGGAGCAACACTACTGCTTTCGTAGTTTTTTTTTTTTTTTTTTTTTTTTCACCGTGATCAGCGAACTGTAGCTCCGAACTGGTAAGAGTTAAAAATTTGAGATTTTTCAGAGAGAAGGAAACCGTGAAACAGAGTAAAAAAGTTCCAGAGAAGCTCCTAAAATTTCTAAGAGTTTTCCATAAAAAAAATAAAACGGTTTTTTTCTTAGAAACTGTGCGTTCGATGTTTGGCGTCAAGTTAAGACGACCCTAGCTTCGGAAATAAACTTGTTAGAAATACAGTTATGCTGAACTCATGTAGAACTTTCATTTGTCTCTTCGAGAACCGGAGCACAAAATTCCGTAGCTCTTACAGATTTCCCGGAAATAATTCCGGAAAAGTCCATCTCGTTCCGATTTTTTTTGGAATTTTCTCAAATTTTCGATTTTGATGTTTCTTATATTTTTATCGAGTAGTGCTATGAAAAGTATGCAAGAAGAATTGAAGTGTTCTATATACCAAGTTACTTCGTTCTCTAAGAAATAATTTCCGAAGTTTCGACGTTCTAGAGGTAACTTCTGTTCTGGACTAGCTAGAATTTTTTTTCCAACGCGGTTCGACAGGTCTCGATCTCCTAACAACTGGAGCTTACAATAGTTTCTCCGAAATAAAATTCCTTCTGTGGGTTTTTCTATTTGGAAGTTTTGTCATGCCCTCGGGGCAATTTAAATTTTTTGGTGAATTTGGTTTTATATTTTCCTAGTTTAGACCATCAAAAGTTAAGCAGAAAACTATAAGACGTTATTTCCGTATCTCTTTCAGATTTCCCGGAAATAGCAACTGTGTCCCGTAGGGCACAGTTGCACGTGTTGCTCCGCAACTGTGCCCTAAAGAACAGGGCACAGTTGCTGCAACACTTCCCGTTGCACAGGCAACGGAGGTCTAGTTCTTCCTCAATAAACAAATCTTCCTTCACATCCAAGGTATCACAAACTTTTTCATTTTCATCTATTTCTTTTCCTGCAAGTGTATCTCGGTTTAGCATATTCTCAAAATGTTCCAGCCATCTTTCTTTAGCTTTTTCCTTATCACTAATTGTGGCCCCATTTCTATCTTTAACTAGAACTAGTCCGGATTGGCTACTCCCTTTCAATTTATTAAAATGGCAGTATAATATTTTACTATTATGCCGTCTAGCCGCATCTTCCAGATCCTCAGTAATTTTATCCATGGCCTCCACTTCACATCTCCTTAGTTCATATTTTAATGCTTTCTCCACTTTCCTTACATTCCTTTTGTTTTCATACGACCTATCACTCGGATAATTCTTATACAAACCCCTTCTACTCTCTATTAAACCTAAAGCTTCTTCACTAATATTCCTAGTTGCAGTCTTAGCACTCTTTCCTAAGACACCATCAGCAACTTCATAAATTGTTTTTCTGAAATTATTCCATTCATCTTCCACATTGTCAAACTGTAAACTCTCAAGCTTGGTATTCAACTGTTCCTGGAACTGTTTTCTCAAATTTTCATCCTAGAGTCTACCAACATCATAACTTTCTGGGAGGTAGTTACTCTTCTGAAATTTCAGCTTGAAATTAACCTTAGACACTACATAACTAGGTTGTTATACTTACAAAATTGCAAAAGCCTATAGCCATTACTGTTGTTTTTTCCTACACCAAATTTACCTTGGCTAGGATACCATCTATCCCTATTTCTACCAATCTGAGCATAAAAATCTCCTAACAAAAACACCATATTTCTACCTGGTACCCTGTCTATTTGCTCCTGTAACTGTAAGTAAAATTCATCTGAGTCACTAGTATCTCCATCAGTTGATTTAACGGGGGCATATACTACTATAACTGATTCCCTGAACTTTTTAGTCATAAAATGAGCAATTAGTATTCTATTATTAATACCTTCCCAACTGAAACAAGACTTGGCAGCTTCCTTATTCATCATGAGCCCTACTCCCTGTCTACGCACCCTATCTTTCCTGCCTGATTAAACAAATTCTATGTCACCTAAATTCATGCTTCCTACCCCTGGGATATGAGTTTCTGAAACTCCTAATAAATCCAGTTCAAACCGTCTGAATTCGTCAGTCAAAATGTCGATGCGATAGTCATTTTTTAACGTCGTAACATTCCAAGTTCCAATTTTCATGTTCTTTAAAACTTTGAAATTATTTTGGCCTCAGGAAAAGCAGTGATCCCGGATACCAGTACAGGACGGGGACCAACATATCTTCTCAAGTCTACACCGAAGTGCCGTTGTTCATAAATCTGGGTTTTACGCCCTGCCGCAGTTTTCCTCTTATAGAAGATCCTCCCACGATGGTGTTCTGCATCACCATGCAATTTAACCCATTACTGGGAGAAGGTTTGTAACTCATGTGACGTGTGAACACGGCAGTAGGCCCTGTTGAGTGTACATTTGAGGGGCCTTCTTCCTCCTCCACCTGTATTTATGACCCCCAGGAGAGGGTGCCCCAGTTTCTATTATGGACCCTTCCCCCTTATGACACGGTCCTACTTGGTCTAAGCCTCCTATGGAGCTACTCTACCTATATGTAGGGCATTCCCCTATCTGTTGTCCTTTAAGAAAAACCTAGCATGATTATCTAATAAATAGCTAACAAATGCAACTAATAAATAGTTGCAGTAAATTGCAACTTTTTTTAATTTAGACTATAAAGTAAAGGATAAAAATAACATATACAAGCTCTGTTGTCCTCTGCTAAAACATAGCATGCAAAGAAACATCTTAAAAGCCATCACCTTATAGAAAACACCTTTGAAAATTTAAATTAAGAAGAAAACTTACTAAAAACAATTCTAGTACTGCAAAAGTAGACCTAAGTAGCCAATTTAGCCTGTTTGAAACATCTCACAAGCCAACACCCTATAGAAAACACATTTGAGAATTTAAATTAAGAAGAATACTTACTAGAAAAAATTCTAGTACTACAAAAGTAGACCTAAGTAGCCGATTTAGCCTCTTTGAAAAAGCTCACAAGCCAACACCTTATAGAAAACACATTTGAGAATTTAAATTAAGAAGAATACTTACTAGAAACAACTCTAGTGCTACAAAAGTAGACCTAAGCAGTCAATTTAGCCTGTTTGAAACATCTCACAAGCCAACACCTTATAGAAAACACATTTGAGAATTTAAATTAAGAAAAATACTTACTAGAAACAACCCTAGTACTACAAAAGTAGACCTAAGTAGCCAATTTAGCCTGTTTGAAACATCTCACTGGCCAACAACCTATAGAAAACACATTTTAGAATTTTATTTTAAGAAGAATACTTATTAGAAACAATTCTAGTACCACAAAAGTAGCCGATTTAGCCTGTTTGAAACATCTCACAAGCCAACACCATATAGAAAACGCATTTGAGAATTTAAATTAAGAAGAATACTTACTAGAAACAATTCTAGTACTACAAAAGTAGATCTAAGTAGCCAATTTAGCTTGTTTGAAACATCTCACAAGCCATACTACGAGTTAATTTTACAATTCAAACATTTTTACGATAATGCTACGAGTTAATTTTACCATTTGAGATTGTACTTTCAAGTAAATTGAAATAATTCTTTTTAATCGAATTCTGATTCCATGTCAGACAAATTGAAAATAAAAACAAGATCTAGATAAGGAAAAGATAAAATTGAACTGATGTTAACTCGAAGAAAATTATCGCTGTGAAACAAAGAAAAGCAATTTCAGATTCAAATTTATACGTTTCCCACTAGGATTGTGCAAGAAAATTCACCATTAAGCGAAACCCCAATTTTTTTTTTGTTAAATGGCCAGTTCTGACCCAATTTTTGCATTTTGTATCCGCCCCAAAGACGGTAAGACTCGTAAGACCCGTTGAGGAGCATGTAAAGTACAATGAGATTAAGCCTTGGTATCAAAATGAATTATTCCCAAATAAAGGATAATCAGACAGAGAAACAGGGATGGAAATAGAAATAATACCATCAGAAAAGGGCACACAAGACATTATGAGAAGGTAAGAATTAGATACATAAGCTATAATACATGAAGAGAAAATGAACAAAAAAAATTATGAAAAAAAAATGGAAACAAGACAAACTTAAGCCCCTCAGATATCGGGTGAACTGAACGGGTTTCGCTGGTCAGAGATAATACACTTACCGAACGAAGAAATATAGAATGAACAGATCAGAAACAGAGTTAAGAGGTTATAAGGACAGGAGAAATCAAAGTAGACCGAGTAAAAGGAATAGTGTGGACTCAATATCCAGAAGGGGGTCCCAAAAAAGTAATTATTTAGACATGACAAAAATTATTAATTAGTGGAACCAAAAAGATAAAGGCAGAAAAAAGGAAAGGGAAGATTATAGACAAAGTATGAATGGGGAAAGATTAACGAAAAAAGAATAGAGACAAGGAGAAAAAAATAAATTGAAAAAATAAAAACCAGGGAACAAATGGAAGAGGTTGATAAGAAGGAAAGAAAGGCACAGATGGAAATGGTTGCAGGGAGAAATTTTCAAGGTCCCTAAAGATTTGTCTACAGCAGATTGAAAGCTTACGGTAAACCTACAACCAATCAAAGAAAATTTTCGATTTATGGACACACTAAGATCCAGAAGGGCAAGAGAGGCCAATAGATAATGTAGAGAAAGAAAAAGAAAGGTCAATATGGAGGCCTTTGAGAAAAAGCACCAAGAGTACATAAGAAAATACAGGATGAGATAGATTCATTTAAAAAAGATAGTTAAGCCAATGAAATATATTACCAGGTTCGTATAGAACCAATTACAAAAGCTTGCAAAGCGCGTAAGAGAATGTCAATAAATGGGATTTTATAAGAAGTAACTTGTAGGCCATCGGATGTCCTTAATTATTTGTCTAAGGATCGATTGCGAGAATAGAAATAGCATCAAACATCAAATACTAAGACGAAAAAATATGTAATTTGTGGACTAGGAGGGGAATTGGAGCAACCCATAAAAGAAAATGGGAGGCTAAGCCACCTTATCTAAAAGAATTAAATGCTTGATGTTCCTGTTAAAAATTTTGAAAATCTAGTGAAATTTCATGTGGAAACGGCCAAGAAGTCAAATATTGAAAATAAGACGTGTTATATTTATTTTTCGGGAAAGTTTTCAGAAAATAACAAATTTCACAACACATATAACAAATATACGGCGCCGACAAGTTGGTTATTGTGCCAGAAAAAAAAAGAGAACAAATTTATCATTCAAGCTTTTGCTCGTAAAATTCGAAACATTTTGGTCCAATATAAAAAAATAAATTTGCCATTCAATTCCCATTTGAGGAAGATTTATTCAATATTACTAACAAAAGAAAAGAAAACGAAAAGAGAGATGAAAAAAAAGATAAAAATAGGAGCGTAAAAAAATGCAGTTGGAAATGGTGGCCACTAGAATTCAATTCACATTTTTTGATGATATATTTTACACAAGCGAAAAGTTTCAGAAAAGTAAAAATGAAAGAATAAGTGTAAAAAAGAGAAAAACAATGTGTGTTCAGTCTGTGACTGTGGAAAGTAAAACTTCAAAAGAATTACAAAACTACAAAAAAGAGCTTTGGGGCAACAAAGAGGTCCAGGACCCATTGGGAATAAATAGAGATGATCAAAAGATAGAGTGGGATGGATTACAATGAGTTGTGTAAAAATTTGGATATATTTTATTTCGTGTTGGATTGGAAATAACTTGGAAAGGAATCTGGGATTAGTCAAATCAACGCTAAGAGGGCTTGGGAATCCTTAGGGGGAGAGGAGCCTCTCTGGGGAGTCATAAATGATAGCCAATTCTCTCAACCCAGAACTGGTGGGCGAGTTGTCACCCTGTTACCAAGATTTTGGCTCTAAATCTGGAGTCCTTTGGAGATACTCTTTTCCGGTAACTTCAAATGTCACCCAAAGCCTTAACCAGCAACCTCAGTCACAGTTCTTAATCTTCATGGGAGTCTACATACATTTTATCTAAACCTGATTCCTGAAGCTACGTATTCAAGTTTTATCTTCAGCTGGCATTGATATGTTCCAGGGGAGGGGACCCATAAGAAGCTGATTCATGGTTTTCCTCCCCTATCGTTTTCGTGGGCCCTTGTCTTTTTGTTCATGGATTATTTCAAAGTATGCCAAGGGCTAATTCATGTACCAATTAAGAGATTCATTTTGTTTTCACCATGGGAATTTAAAAGGCTACTTTCATCCAATCCTTTTGTTGTCTAGCATCACCTCATATGCCAAAATACAATTCTTAGTTTGCCCTAAATGTAGATTTTGTGAGACCAAGAATTTTCTTGTTAATATGACTACAGAAGAGAGAATAATGACGACTTTTTTCCCCAAGACAGTGAACGAACAAAACCAATTTGAATATTTCAGCCCTATATCTAAGGACCGCCTTCAGGAAAGAAAAAAATAAACATTAAAACACTTACAATAAAAGTTTTAGGTCAAAAATCTATTCTCTTTTTCTATAAGATAGCCTTGGCATCATTACTTCTTAACGAAAAGTTCAGACGAGACTGTTTGATAAAAGCTAACATTTTACAAGCTAAAAAGGTTTATTCATTGAACTAAATGTATTTATTAAAAATTGGAATAATTTCTTATTGCGATATTTGCCTTCTCTGCAGCTAATCTTGTAGTTCTTTTGGGATTTGGCTTGTTTTTATTCGTTCCTGTTTTTGTTTTAGTTTGAATTAGATTATTTTCTGTAATTGATTTTGTGTAAATAGGGTTGAGTGTGTATTCACCCAAGTCTCTATTTAGGGAAGGCCCCTTACCTGTTTGCAATATGAATCTCGAAACTGGAAGTGCGAAGAATATTTGTTACATAATTTAACCAAATGCATGAGAACATCAATGTCTAGACCTATCGCAATGCCTTCCTATGGGAGCATCTCTATCAGGCCTACTCGCAAATATTTTCGTCGAGAATCTTGAAAATTGGGCCCTGGATTCGTATTTTCTTAATCATGTATTTTGGGGACGTTTCATGGACGATGTAATTTCAGTTTCGAATTATCGCGAAAGTGGACAAAGGTTTTCTAGAACATTTAAATACTTACGATAGAAACCTGCAATTTACTCTAGAGACCGAAACGGATGAAAAAATACCTTTTTTTAGATGTATTGATAATACGCAGCGTGAATAAACTTGATTTTACGGTTTACAGAAAACCTACGCATAATAATAGATACCTTCACTTAAAATCTAACCATCCTCCACAGGTTAAAAGATGTGTGGTAATATCTCTTGTGGATAGAGTACTTAATATCTGTTCAGAAACGTATATTAAAAAAAGAATTCAATTTTATTACAGACATACTTTTCGGCAACAGGTACCCAATTTCTCTCATAAATACTGTTATTTCTCAAAGATTAAAGAAGCATTCTTCTAAAGCCTTAAATCCCACGCCAGAAAATGATTCGAAAAATCCCACAAGCAAGATTTACCTACCTTATATTCCGAAAATTACTTCAAAACAAAAAAAAAGTTTGTTTAAAAAATAATTTACGTGTTGTACTCACAAGTAATTTAAGTATAATGAATCTTCTCAATTTTGGTAAGGATAAAACCCCAGTTACTCATCTAAGAGAGGTGTATCATATACCATTTAGCTGTGGAAATTATTACATTGGTCAAACTCACCGAAATTTAGGAACAAGATTACAGCAACACAAAGAAAGTATTGAAAAAGCATTAAAATCTAGAAATAACTCCATATCTATCGATTCAGCCTTAAGTAATCATATTTTTGAAAATCCAAACCATTATGTTCTATTTGACGAAACAATTCTAATTAGCAATGACCTAGGAATCAAACAACCTGTCCGCGAAGCAATCGAAATCAAGTGAAACCTAAATAATAATACATTCCTAAATAGAGACTTTGGTGAATACTCACTCAACCCTATGTACACAAAATTAATTACAGAAAATAATCTAATTCAAGCTAAAACAAAGATAGGAACAAATAAAAAAAGCCCAATCCCAGAAGAACTACAAGATTAGCTGCAGAGAAGGCAAATATCGCAATAAGAAATAATTCCAATTTTTAATAAATACAGTTAGTTCAATGAATGAGCCTTTTTAGCTTGTAAAATGTTAGCTTTTATCACACAGTTTTGGCGGAACTTTTCGTTAAGAAGTAATGATGCCAAGGCTATCTTATAATAAAAGAGTGGATTTTCAACCGAAAACTTTTATTGTAAGTGTTTTATTGTTTATTATTTTCTTTTCTGAAGACGGCCCTTAGATATAGGGCCGAAATATTCAAATAGGTTTTGTTCGTTGACTGTCTTGGGAAAAAAGTCCTCATTATTCTCTCTTCTGTAGTTGTATTATGGAAAGGCATCAGAGTAAGGTTGCCTCAAGTCTATAAAAGGATCATCTGTTTTGGGTTGTTCCCATTACGCTAGAAGATATGAGGATTTGAATTTACTCCGGGTTTGAATTAATTGAAATGAATTAATTAAATGAAAGATATAAATTTAACTGGTAAAAAAAATTACTTGATTGGCAGGGTTAATCAGTATTAACCTTGTTCTGGTGTGCCAAAATAAGGGTTGCAAATTAGCGATGCTACTTGGCAGGTTCCAAATTTGTAGGTTGATTTGGTGTGAAAATATAATTTTTATATATAAAATGAATTTTTGCTCAACTGCTAAATTATTTGCTGCTTTCGAATTCTGCTACTGGTGGCTTTGGAACTTTTTACCCAGACAATATTGACCCTGGTTTTTCTATGGTGGAAAATTTGTGGACGATGACAGATCCAGAGCCAAGCTGTGGAGGCAGCAGCACAAAATTTTTTTCAAGAGATAGAAGAAAGAAGGCAAATGTAGATTTTAAAGTTGACAACTAGTGTCTTATGCTTGTAAGTGTGGACGTGGTCCTAGGGTGGCCGATCATCTTACATGGGAGGTATTTGAGCCTCAAAAAGTGCCATTTAGCAGCAAGCCATTAGCAGCATTGATTCGACTTTGATACATACCCAACACTACTAGATTATGACGTTAGAAATACCAACAGAGGGGAAGGAGAGTGGATATGAAAAAACCTTAAATTTCATATCAAAAACGTGAAATTGATATTTATTCCCTTTTGATTTAAGTGAATATTTCTTGTTTATGCTGTTATTATGGAAGTAAAGAGTAACATTAAACGCAAAATTAACAGAATATATTCTGCGTTAGAGGGTGACCACCCCTTTCTCATACCAATCTCCACCTCATGGCTGTATAAACTTCAGAGGGTACTCATTCCGTCAAAATTCAGAGTAAGTCCTTGTTTTTATATATGTCAAAGTGATTGGAGACCAACCAGCCACGGGATGGTATTTTCCAGGGGTTTCTTCAGCGAGAAGTATTATCTGGGGTGGATATCTTCTGGAGGATAAATTCTATGGGGGCTTTACTTTCCGGGAGGAGGGGTTGTTTTCTTTGGCTTTCTTTCAGGGGGCATTTTCTGGAAGGCAAGGGGGGAAGATGGCTCCCATGGTAGGGATGCCAGTTTGACAACAAGGATCCCAATAGTGTATTTTCATATAGTTTAACATCATCTTGAATATTCTCTGGAAGTTTCAAATTCACAGCTGTTCATGAGATGTTGTAAGTATTCCATTTTGATAGTCTATACGTGGGACTAGACACTTACCAAGCAAACTCCCCCCTACCAAAAATTATCCTTTTCCATGCTAAATAATCCCCGCAGAAAATACCCCTCCTTATTCTTCCAGCAAATAACCCCACCAGAAAATACCCTCCCGTCCTGCTTGGTCCCTAGTCACTTTCGACTAATAAAAAAAGGACTGAAACTCTTTATTTCTTATCAAATATACATCCTCCGAAACTTCTAGGAGCACGAGGCAAAGGTTGAGATGAGGAAAGGGCAGTCACACTCCTATTTTGAATAAATTTTGCTCATTTTGGGGTTAAATCTTACACTTTATTTTAATAATCATAGGCAGTGTAATAGCGCTTTTTAAGTAAAGAGCGATGTTGGCACAATGTATTATTTTTTTTCTTTTCTTTTTTTTAGACCAGGGAACTTTGTATCGAAGGATGTGTCATAGAAACTTCAAAAAGGGCTTCTTTGATTGGAAATTTATAGAGCTTGTCTCTTTTTAATTGTCTAAAGTGATTGAAGGGTAACTATACCGCCTCCCAAACCCACTATTTCCCTAAACACATCCAATAAAATTTGTATTTGTTATTTTGTTCAGCGTAGTTGGAAGGCCTGGGAATTATGTCTTTGAGGATGAAACCCTCGCCCCACCAGTCCTCAGGGCAAGGGTTGTAATTTATGCCCTGGGGGCATATAAAGTTTTTATAAAAAGCGTGGTGGTATAAATTTTGGAGTGGCCTCGTTGGATTGATGATCAGAATTTCTAAGCTCTCTCTCTGCTCTTTTTAAGATTTAAGGTGATAAGAGGGCGGACACCCCCCCTCCGTACTCAAACACAAGCTTGGTCTTTTTTTCAAAATACGTCTAATAGATATTTTGTATATCGATGTGAGAACAAGAACTGTGAGAGCAAGTATATCGATGGTGTATTGTCTCAACTCATTAATAACTTTTCGTGTCTTGGATATCTGGCTCTTTGTCCTTACATTCCAAAAACCCATCCTCAAGTTCAGTTTGGAGTCAGAAATCGGTTACTGGGGCTTGCAGGGGTTGTTGTTGTGGGAGTTGATAAGGCTTCCAAGGCTGTTGTAAACGTTTCAGTGGCCGGTGTTTTTCCATTCAGGGTTGCCCCTCAGGGATCCCGGTGTGAGTTACAAACCAAGAGCCCAACCCTCCTTATTTAACGGACTTGGGTCTGTCATGCTCCCCTGACCTCTGTGAGAAGTATTAAGAAACTGTAAGAGAAAGATAAGAGGAATACACCCCCTACCCCTATATGTCTTGATTTCTGTTCGTTTTAATTGCTAAATTGTGTCATAATTTAATTTGAAAAAACTTGTTTTTATCTTTATGTAATAGCTTCAAAGGTCGGTAGCAGTCTACGATAAGAGTTCCCTCAAAGTTGCAAATTCAATTGACGGAAGAATGGAGGAAAAAGAACTAAACTAGAACCGTGTATCCATATTATATTCTTGAACGTCCATCGAAGAAAGGATAACCATTTATTATCGATCTGGACTTAAAAACCTCAAAATTTATCTTGGACATCTCTTAAATATGCTTTCACAAACAGATTCATAGTCAAGGATGTAGTCATAGGCTCCATCCCTCTCGTACATTTAATGATTTTCCTTTTCGTCTTTTATTATTTTTTTGAATTTACAGCCCCCTTTCAAAAAAGATTACTCTATTAATCTAACCATGGTACAAAATTAATAAGCAGAACCCCTAACTTATTTGTAATATTTGGACTTAAGGATATTATTGACGTTTATTTGGACTTTTCAAACCAACTCATTTCCATTTTCATATTCCACTTTAGTAGCATAAGTTGGATATCAAATTAAACGATTAAAAAATTCATTATTATTAGTAAATGATTATTATTTATCAACTTATTGGCTTAGACTCAATGGATGGGCCCAGACATAAGAAAAAATAAAATAAAAATTAAATTCCGATGATTATATTGTTTATTTATGAGGAATAGTTTAAAATGATGAAATTCAATGCCTACTTTCAACTACTATAGATTCTACAAAGAGATTAGAGATACTGGAAAAAAGAATTATTAAGATTGACTTAGATTATCCACCAGAAATTACAAAACTATCTTTTTCAGTCAGCCATTTAGTTTGAATACTCTCCCAATCAGCCTCTGCCTCGTAATTAACAACCATTAAAGAGTTGATAAAAGTCATTATCTGCGAAATTGTTCCAGTCCACCTGTCTGGACTGGTTATTAATCATGGAAAAATCAAACCTTTGGCCCAAGACATTATTTATCGGTATGTTATCATTCCAATATATGTTTGAATCCTATCTAATTGACCTACAACTGCATATATAAGTTAGTTACTTACTTGTGTGAAGAAACATGAATTCAAGTAGGAAAACTTAGCATTAAAAGTTTGTAACATTTTTGGATTTAAATTTTTTCGCTTTGTTGTATTAACATAAGAACCCTAAATGACGTTGACCTGGACGACACATTATTTGCACTGTAATCGGATTAACAGGTAGTTTTTCTGGGTTTGGTGAGCTTTTTTGGGATGAAAAATCTATTTTGAACTAAGTTATCTGTTATGGGTTGCCTCCCCGTGGTAGCAAAATTTAGCAAAGCTTGCACAAGGCTTGCACTTACAAATTAGGAAATTACAATCTTATAATATTACCAAATATTACTACATTCCACTTTACAAAAATTAAAGTCACAACAAAATGACAAAAACAAATTAGGCAATTACAAGCTTATAATATTACCAAATATTACTACATCCCACTTTACAAAAATGAAAGTCACAACAAAATGACAAAAACAAAATTACAATAAATAATTGAGTTTTTCACTCAAACTGAAAATGAACTTAAACGAACTGAATCTTTGAACTTATTAAATAAAAAAAATTAATTTTTTTAGCTGAAAGTAAGGAGCGACATTAAAACTTAAAACGAACAGAAATTACTCCGTATATGAAATGGGTTGTCCCCTCCACAATCCCTCGCTCTTTACGCTAAAGCTTTTAATTGTTTTAAAAAGTAGAATTGTGGCAAAGAGTCAAACTTTAGCGTAAAGAGCGAGGGATTGCGGAGGGGACAACCCATTTCATATACGGAGTGATTTCTGTTCGTTTTAAGTTTTAATGTCGCTCCTCACTTTCAGCTAAAAAAATTAAGTTTTTTTATTTAACGTCTGAACGTTTTTGAATTAATGCTTGTTTGGTTTTGGCTCTCTTCAAATAAATTATTAAAATGAAATTTGTATATTAATTCTTTTTTTGGCTAAATGGCTTTCTCTTAGTTTTGATCAGACGATTTTGAGAAATAAGGGGTGGAGAAGGAGGCCTAGTTGTCCTCCAATTTTTTGGTTACTTAAAAAGGAAACTAGAACTTTTAATTTTTAACGAACGTTTTTATTAGTAAAAAATATACGTAACTTAAGAATTAACTTACGTAACAAACTTTCATAATCCTATATTTTTATTATGTATACGAGGGGGTTTGTACCCTCGTTAATACCTCGCTCTTTACACTAAATCGTAAGTTTTGTCCCAATTCTTTAAGAATTGGTTTAAGAATAGTTGAAATTACTAAAAATACTTTAGCATAAAGAGCGAGGTATTTATCTCCTCCTAGATACCTCGCTCTTTATGCTAAAGTATTTTTAAAACCCCTCATATGCGTAATAATCTCTGTTCGTTATAAGTTTCAATGCTACTCCTTCTTTTCATTTGAAAAAACGTTTTCATGTTTATTTTTCATTGTTTTCTTATAGTAATGCTAGAAAATCCTGCGCCCTTTTCAGTTAATTTTTCTTCCCCCATGACAGATTCCTCCAAGGAAAGATCCTCCAACATAGCCCCCTCCCCTCAGCCCCACCCCCAAACAAAATAAAATCCCCCTGAAAACGTCTGTACACTATACAAAAACTATTACTATATGTAAACAATGGTCAAATTTGTAACTTGCGGCCCCTCCCCCAGGAATTGTGGGGGAATAAGTCTTCCCCAAACACATAGTTATTATAGTTTTCGACTATGTTGAAAAAAATGGCCATCTCAAAATTTTGATCCGTTGAATTTGGGAAAAACATGAGCGTGGGAGGGGGCCTAAATGCCCTCCAATTTTTTGGTCACTTAAAAAGAGCACTAGAACTTTTCATTCCCGTTAGAATGAGTCCTCTTGCAACATTCTAGGACCACTTGGTCGATACGATGACCCCTGGGAAAAAGAAAAAAAAACAAACAAATAAACACGCACCCGTGATTTGTCTTCTGGCAAAAAATACAAAATTCCACATTTTTGTAGATAGGCAGTAGGGTTCTCTGATATGCTAAATCTGATGATGTCATTTTCGTTAACATTCTACGACTTTTAGCGGGTGTTTTCCCCTATTTTCTTAAATAATGCAAATTTTCTCAGGCTCTTAACTTTTGATGGATAAGACTAAACTAGATGAAATTTATATATTTAAAATCAGCAATAAAATGCCATTCTTTTGATGTAGCTATTGGTATCAAAATTCCGCTTTTTAGAGTTTTGGTTACTATTGCACTGGGTCGCTCCTTACTACAGTTAGTCACCTTTCTATTAGTCAATAGTGATTGGATGGCATATAACCCCCCCCCCCACACCCTTTTTTTCCCAATTGTATCTGATAGTAAATTTGAGATAGCCAGTTTCTTTGAAATAGTCCAGTGATCAAATAACAAAAGCTTTGGGTTCAACCCAACCCAACCAGAGCCTAGAGTAAGGGTCGATACTTATTCTCCAGAAGCATACAAGGTTCTTATGGAAGAAATGGCCGAACTAACCCCAGAGGTGACTCAAGTGATTAGAAATTGAAAGTTCTAATTCATCTTTTAAGAGGGAAAAGTGATCTGATGGCACCTGGCACTCCTTCCCCCCAAATGAGTTCTACCGTCACTATTTACCTTTTTACCAAATTTGTATAAGGCAGTTTTTCTCAAAGCAGACCAAAGGTCATATAATTAAAACTTCAGGGATAACGCGGGCGCCCCGAACCTGGAAGCAAGTGTTGTAAATTATGCCCTGGGGGCATACAAGTTTTTTATGGAAGGGATGGTCACATAAACTTCGGAGGGAGCTTAAATGTAAAATGTAATTTCTAGTGCCCTTTTTAAGATTCAAAAGATCTCGGAGGGTAGCAAGAACCCCTCCCCCCACCCAAGGCTCTTTTTCCCCTAATGCTTCCGATAAAATTTTTGCAATCAATATTTTGCTCAAAATAGTTTAGAGTTAAAATAACAAAAACTCTGGGATCAATACAACCCCCCTAGAACCAGGGTTAAGTGTTGTAAATATGCCCTGGGGTATATTAGGTTTTGTGTAATGGGTGGTCAAATAAACTTCAGAGGTGGCTCATATGGTTAGAAATCGAAAGGTCTAGCTACCTTTTAAGAGGAATCAAAAGTAATAAAAGCAGATCGACCCCCACCTCCTACTCCTTATTTTTTCCTGATTGTATCAGATCAAAATTTTGAGATGTCCATTCAGTCCAAAATAGTTTAAAGATCCAACAACCCAAAATTTGGGGTTGATTCAACCCCCAGAGCCTAGGGTAAGTGTTGTAAGCTTGGCCCCGGTGGCAAATAAGTTCTTATGTAGGGGTGGTCGTACAACCTTCAGAAGTGGCTCATTTGAATTAGAAATTGAAATTTCTTGTTACCTTTTTAAGAAGGATCAAAAGTTAAAAGATAGCATCATCCCCCCATACACCCTCTCACCCCGAATTCATCTGATTGAAATTTTGCAATATCTATTTTTTTTAAACTGTCCAAAGATCAGATAGAAAAAAATCAGGGTCAAGACACCCCCTCACACCCCACATGGAGGAGGTGGTCGTATAAATTTCAGAGAAGACTCAAATTATTAGAGTGTGAAAGTTCTAGTTCCCTTTTTAAGAGTCAAAATTGATCTGGTTGGAATTTACCTCCCTCCTTAACCAACCGTAAGGATGTGAGGTTCGAATGCTCTGTTTCGTTTTCCCAGAGGCACATCATTTAGTAATGAAGGTCGTGTAAACTTTGAGAGCGTTCATTCAATTGAAAATCAGAAATTATAGTGCACCTTTTAAGAGTCAGAAGTGATCAGAGGGTAACTAGCCCCCTGAATACACTTATTTCCCCAAATTAATCCAACAAATATTTTTAAAATAGATCAGACACTGGACAACAAAAACTTTGGGGCAGACATAACCCCCTTGGACCTAGGCCGGCCGTTGTAAGTTACGCCGGGGCATGTATGGTTCTTATGGAAGAGGTGCTCGTATAAATTTCAGAAGGGGCTCATTTGATCGGAAATTGAAAGATCTAGATACATTTCTAAGAGTTATCAAAATTGATCAGTGGATATCCACCCTCCCCCCCCCCACAGGCAAACCCTCTCTTCCCCAATTACATCAGTTTAAAATTTTGAGACGTAAATTTTGTTTGAAATAGTCCAACAATTAGATTACAAAAATTTCGGGGTCAATATATTCCCCCTGAGCACGAGGGATGGGCTGTAACTTATACCCCTGGGGCATATAAGGTTTAAACTTTGCAAGATTCGGGGACATAAGAGGTATACCTCGGGAGCGATTCAAATGACCAGAAATTGAAAGTTCCTCAATTTGAAAACCCTATGTCCCCAAATGCAGTCAAAAAAATTTTTGAGGTAGTTGTTTTGTCCAAAATAGACCAAAGATAATACAATACGAACTTCGGGGTCTACGCAACTCCTCACAACCTGGGAGCAAATGTTGTAAATTACGCTCTGGGTTTGAAAAGATGATCATGGAAGCAATTGTCATATAAACTTCAAATGGGACTCGTTTTTTTTGAAAATTGAAATTTCTATTTAAATTTGTAAGAGTCAAAAAGGGACCTGAGGGCAGCTAATCCCCCTGCCCCCTTTATTCCAAATCCATCCAATCAACGTTTTGAGATAGCCATTTTATCAAAAGATGAGATGAGATGTCAAAGTCTAAAGATGAGGTAACTGGTAAGGTTTTTATACGAGGGTTTTTAAAATAGTTAAAAGATAAGCTAAGTTCGAACACCATCCCCACTTAAAAAACTTATTAATGATATTTTACTCCCAAAACCTAAGGGAGCTGACCCCTGCCCCCCCCCTGCACGGCTAGACCCCCCCCTAACAATGAAACTTTTTAACAATATATCTTCCAAAAATCATGGGAATTCAGTTTAATATTAATAGCTCTTTCCAAAACTGTGCAAGACACATGTAACCTTCACTATAAACAACAGTTTGGCTACTGCCTGTTTCCCTAGCGGTAATACCCTAAGACCTACTGCGTATTTGGCGCTTTAGTAAAACGAATTATATGAAAAATATATAATTTTTAACTTATTATATTATTGAAAACAAAATGAATATTTCAGTGAAACCAGGCCAGGATCTACCAATAGGCTCACTAGGCCTTGTGGCTCTATTTATTTCCAAAGTTTTTGGGATTTCCCCGAAAATCATACAAAAACGGAGCGGCAAAGAAGGTTGAGCCTAGAAACTTCAAATCCTTAAATACTGCTGCTACTACCGTTATTGCTAATAATAATAATACATTATTACTACTACTACTATTCCTTCTAGTACCATTACTACTATCATGCTATGAAAATTTAAGACTGTATGTATGAAGGTTGAAAATTGACAGAATTTTGAGGGGAAATCTAAATTAAGTCAAAACACACCATTTGCCTGTGGATTGTCAAAAGGGTGTATTTCAATAGTAGATTTGGGTATTAAGTTGGAACTTTCGGAGAATACTTAAAGCGGAGGGTCAATTAATAAAAAGGTAATATATTCATCTTAGTACTAACACTGTTACTACTGCTATTTCTACTGATGCAAATACTGCTTCAATAGCAAAAACTTGTAAGGCTTAGAGTATTGAGGTGAAAAGGGGGTCAAAAGGAGCTCAAAAGTGCACATCAGCAATATTATTGGAATGGCTTACCGCGTCAAGGTGAAATTCCGAGACATCATGGAAGGGATGGTCTATTGACCAAAGGGCAGGATGCATATAAAACTATCGCTGTTAATGGTGCCGCTACTGCTGATGCTACTACTACTAATAAAACACTAGCACTGCAACTACTTTTCGTAATAATATCGCAACTACTGTGATACCAGCACTAATAATGTTTAGTCTATGAAGATAAAATTTGTGAGAAAATTGATTAAAATTCTAACTAACAAAAGACACTATGTGCAATTAGATCACAACCCCTAGGAAATGACTCAATTTAAACTTTGCTGAAAAAAACATAAATGAACATGCATTGTCAGTTTAATATTTATATATATATATATATATATATATATATATATATATATATATATATATATATATATATATATATATATATATATATATATATATATATATATATATATATATACATATATATATATATATATATATATATATATATATATATATATATATATATATATATATATGTAAATAAATATATATATATATATATATATATATATATATATATATATATATATATATATATATATATATATATATATATATATTTATATACTGCTATTTATTCCGTAAAATCTCAATAATTTTTAACTTCTTAAAGTTATAAAAATGAAAAATTTTAAATTACTGTTTTTCAGTTAAGTGCAAATTATGTTCTTTTCTTTGAGAAGACATAGGAGTTGTGAGCCCTAATCATGTTAATTTCTGATTACTTTGAATGTGCCTCTGCTGTTTATTGTTATTGTGTTGCAAGAGCAACACTTTGGTTTTGTCCTTTTTTTTTTCTTTCCCGCCGATCTCAGCTTATTCCTGGAAACTGGTATGGGCCTGACCAGTGCAGTTTTTACGGAATGTGTGGACCTCAGGCTGGATTATTGAATATGACATTACATTTTGGAAAGCTCCGCAAAACTCTTGCCTGGGGCCAAAAAGGATGGTTTTTGCTTGTCCACGAGCCAGAGCCTACGGTGTGCGAAGTGAAGTGGAGTTATATAGCCTATGTCAGAAAACAGTATCTAATGTTGTGCAGCCCTGCTTTCGTTTCATTAAACCATGTTTCTGCTTTCGAGTGGAAAGCTTTGTTCTAACAGGCAAGCAGGCCGGCACCACTTTCAAATGGAAGAATGACTAAAATCTATAAGTGTTAAATATATGCGGCAGTTACCTGGCCCCACAGCCAATATATCTTCTTTGAATGATAAATAGAAAAATTTACAGAAGTAAAAATATGGTATTTTCCCATGGGTCCGAAATTACAGCCATCTATTGTTTCTACCCATTTCTGTTCGGGATTTCAGATGGACTTAATTCGGTTTTTTGGACTTGGGGTTGCGGTAGCAAAATGGTATCAGATGTACCTAATAAGCTTTCAAAAGTTATCCCATTGCTAAAGAAATTGGAGCTTATCCTTTGCTCTTTTCTAAGTGGTGACGTTAGAAAGTTGCCCTACGGCAAAACAGAAACAACTTTTGAACTAAGAAAGATAAAAAAATTTTTACGGCAGTCGATGGCTCTTGATAAGCTGATCAAAGTATATGACATCCAGTTTTTGAAAAAAAAATCCTTCATGAGGTGTACCACTTTGAAAGTTATAAGGGCCTGACAACTTCAGTAGTAAGGTACACACTGGAACAAAATATAGGTCAATACAAATTGTGAGACATATAGAAGATTTGTAAGCAACAGTCGGCTGTTAGGTAATAGTCACCTTCGGCAATGAGGGATTAGCAACTTTTGCTAGTTGGTGCATCTATTATTTTTTTCCAGTGCACTTGATGGTAAAACCAATTTAGTTCCAGTGGTAAGACATGTAGGAAAATTGAAAGAATTAATCTGCTTTTAGGCTACAGTCAGCCTGAGCGATGAGGGGTTTGCAACTACGCTAGTTGGTGTATCCATTTATTTGTTTTCAGTGAACTTGATGCCTATCACAGGAGAGGGACTTATAAGTAAGAATCGGTTCACTTTGGGCGAGAAATGGCTTTTAACTCATAATCATTTTCGGCAATGAGGGGTTTGCCGCTTTTGCTAATGGGTGTACCTATTATTTGTCTTCGGTGTATTTGATGGTTAAACCAATTTGGTTCCAGTGGTAAGACATTTATGGAACATGTAAGTAATAATCGGCTGTTCGGCTACAATCCTCTTCAGAGGTGAGGGGTTTGCAACTTTTGCTACTTGGTGTACCTATTTATTTGTTTCCGGTGAACTTGATGTCTATCAGGGGAGAGGGACTTGTAAGTAGGAATCTCTTCACTTTGGGCTATAAATTTGTGAAAATTGGTGCACATTGTATTCGATATCTTTATATCTTACATAATTAAGTCTTTACGCAACGGGTACAAACGATAACGTAGAACAATAAGGTAGTTTCGAAATAATTAGTGTCACCCACGGTATTTTAATCCTGAAAAGTTAGAGATAGCTTTATAATACCAACTAGATTATATAAGATATTGTTCCAAGTTTTCATCCGTCACGATGTCTGCGATTGAAAAGGACAAAGTTCAACTGGCTGAAAAGTCAATTTAGTCCCTTCTTTCGATATTATTTTTTAGTTGTTGTTCTTTCAACGCTGAGGAATAGCCTTTGGTCATGTGATAACTGATTGCGATCTTGTTTGAATATACCGTTTAAGTATTCTAGTAAAAACACTTACTAGAAACAAATCTAGTACTACAAAAGTAGACCTAAGTAGCCAATTTAGCCTGTTTGAAACATCTCACAAGCCATACTACGAGTTAATTTTACAATTCAAATATTTTTACGATAATGCTACGAGTTAGTTTTACCATTTGAGAATGTACCTTCCAGTAAATTGAAATGATTCTTTTTAATCGAATTCTGATTTCATGTCAGACAAATTGAACAGAAAAACAAGATCTAGATAAGGAAAAGACAAAATTGAGTTGATGTTAACTCGAGGAAAATTATTGCTGTGAAACAAAGAAAAGCAATCTCGGATTCAAATTTAAACGTTTCCCACTAGGATTCTGCAAGAAAAATCACTATTAAGTGAAACACTTTTTTTGGTTAAATGGCCAGTTCTGACCCAATTTTTGCATTTTGCATCTGCCCTAAAGACGGTAAGACCCGTAATTGAGGAGCATGTAAAGTACGATGAGATTAAGGCTTGGTAACAAAATGAATTTTTCCCAAATAAAGGATAATCAGACAGAGAAACAGGGATGGAAATAAAAATAGTACCATCAGAAAAGGGCACACATGACAATATGAGATGGTACGAATTCGATACATAAGCTGTAATACATGAAGAGAAAATGAAAAAAAAAAATTGAAAAAAATAGAAACAAGACAAACTTAAGCCCCTCAGATATCGGGTGAAATGAACGGGTTTCGCTGGTCACAGATAATAAACTTACCGAACGAAGAAATATAGAATGAATAGATTAGAAACAGAGTTAAGAGGTTATAACGACAGGAGAAATCAGAGTAGACCGAGTAAAAGGAATAGTATGGACTCAATATCCAGAAGGGGTCCCAAAAAAGTAATTATTTAGAAATGATAAAAATTATTAATTAGTTGAACCAAAAAGACAAAGGTAGAAAGAAAGGAAAGGGAAGATTATACACAAAGTATGAATGGGGAAAGATTAACGAAAAAAGAATAGAGACAAGGAGAGAACAAAAAATAGAAAAAAGAAGAACCAGGGAACAAAAGGAAGAGGTTGATAAGAGGGAAACAAATGCACAGATGGAAATGATTGTAAGGAGAAATTTTCAAGGTCCCTAAAATTTGTCTACAGCAGATTGAATCTGTACGGTAAACCACCAACCAATGAAATAAAATTTTCGATTTATGGACACACAAAGATCCAGAAGGGCATGAGAGGCCAATAGATAATGTAGAGAAGGAAAAGGAAAGGTCAATTGGAGGTCTTTGAGAAAAAGCACCGAGAGTACATAAGAAAACACAGGATGAGATAGAACCAATTAAAAAAGATAGTTAAGCCAATGAAATATATTACCAGGTTCGTATAGAACCAATTACTAAAGCTTGCGAAGTGCGTAAGAGAGTGTCAATAAATGGGATTTTATAAGAAGTAACTTGTAGGCCATCGGACGTCCTTAATTATTTGTCTAAGGATCGATTGCAAGAATAGAAACAGCATTAAACATTAAATACTAAGACGAAAAAATATATAATTTGTGGACTAGGAGGGGAGCTGGAGCAACCCATAAAAGAAAATGGGAGGCTAAGCCACCTTATCTAAAAGAATTAAATGCTTGATGTTCCAGTTAAAAATATTGATAATCTAGTGAAATTTGAGTTGGTAGCGGCTAGGAAGTCAAATATTGAAAATAAGACGTGTTATTTTTATTTTTCGGGAAAGCTTCCAGAAAATAACAAATATCACAACACATATAACAAATATACGGCGCCGACAAGTTGGTTATTGTTCCAGAAAAAAAAGAAAACAAATTTATCATTCAAGCTTTTGCTCGTAAAATTCGAAACATTTTTGTCCAATATAAAAATGAATTTGCCATCGTATTCCCATTTGAGGAAGATTTATTCAATATTACTAACAAAAAAAAAAGAAAATGAAAAGAGAGATAAAAAATGAGATAAAAATAGGACCGTAAAAAAATGCAGTTGGAAATAGTGGCCACTAGAATCCAATTCACATTTTTTGATGATTTATTTTGCATAAGCGATAAATTTCAGAAAAGTAGAAATGAAAGAATAAGTATGAAAAAAAATTGTGTGTTCATTCTGTGATTGTGGAAAGTAAAACTTTAAAAGAATTACAAAACTACAAAAAAGAGCTTTGGGGCAACAAAGAGGTCCAGGACCCATTGGGAATAAATAGAGATGATCAAAAGATAGAGTGGGATGGATTACAACGAGTTGTGTAAAAATTTGGGTATATTTTTATTTCGTGTCGGATTGGAAATAATTTGGAAAGGAATCTGGGACTGGTAAAATCAACGCTAAGAGGGTTTGGGAATCCTTAGGGAAAAAGGAACCTCTCTGGGGAGTCATAAATGATAACTGATTCTCTCAACCCAGAACTGGTGGGCGAGTTGTCACCCAGTTACCAAGATTTTGGCTTTTCAAATCTGGAGTTCTTTGGATATACTCTTTCCCGGTAGCTTCAAATGTCACCCAAGGCTTTAAACAGCAACATCAGCCACAGTTTTTATTCTTCATGGGGGTCTATATATATTTTATCCAAATCTGATTCCTGAAGCTACGTATTCAAGTTTTATCTTCACTGGGCATTGATATGTTCCAGGGGACGGGACCCATAAGAAAATGATTCATGGTTTTCTTCCCCTATATTCATGTACCAATTAAGAGATTCATTTGTTTTCACCATGGAAATTTAAAAGGCTACTTTCAGCCAATCCTTTTGTTGTCTAGCATCACCTCTTATGCCAGAATACAATTCTTAGTTTGCCCTAAATGTAGATTTTGTGAGAGCAAGAATTTTCTTGTTAATACAACTACAGAAGAGAGAATAATGAAGACTTTTTTCCCCAGGACAGTGGACGAACAAAACCTATTTGAATATTTCAGCCCTATATCTAAGGGCCGCCTTCAGGAAAGAAAATCATAAACGTTAAAACACTTACAATAAAAGTTTTCGGTCAAAAATCTATTCTCTTTTTTTATAAGATAGCCTTGGCATCATTACTTCTTAACGAAAAGTTCAGCCAAGACTGTGTGATAAAAGCTAACATTTTACAAGTTAAAAAGGTTCATTCATTGAACTAACTGTATTTATTAAAAATTGGAATAATTTTTTATCGTCATATATGCCTTCTCTACAGCTAATCTTGTAGTTCTTTTGGGATTGGGCTTGTTTTTATTCGTTCCTATTTTTGTTTAATTTTGAAGTAGATTATTTCCTGTAATTAATTTTGTGTACATAGGGTTGAGTGTGTATTCACCCAAGTCTCTATTTAGGGAAGGCCCCTTACCTGTTTGCAATATGAATCTCGAAACTGGAAGTGCGAGAAATATTTGTTACATAATTTAACCAATTACATGAGAACATCAATGTCTAGACCTATCGCAATGCCTTCCTATGGGAGCACCTCTATCAGGCCTACTCGCAAATATTTTCGTCGAGAATCTGGAAAATTGGGCCCTGGATTCGTATTTTCTTAATCATGTGTTTTGGGGACGTTCATGGACGATGTAACTTCAGTTTGGAATTATGGCGAAAGTGAACAAAGGTTTTCTAGAACATTTAAATACTTACGATAGAAACCTGCAATTTACTCTAGAGACCGAAACAGATGAAAAAATACCTTGTTTAGATGTATTGATAATACGCAGGGTGAATAAACTTGATTTTACGGTTTACAGAAAACCTACGCATAATAATAGATACCTTCACTTAAAATCTAACCATCATCCACAGGTTAAAAGATGTGTGGTAATATCTCTTGTGGATAGAGTACTTAATATCTGTTCAAAAACGTATATTAAAAAAAGAATTCAATTTTATTACAGACATACTTTTCGGCAACAGGTACCCAATTTCTCTCATAAATATTGTTATTGCTCAAAGATTAAAGAAGCATTCTTCTAAAGTCTTAAATCTCACACCAGAAAATGATTCGAATAATCCCACAAGCAAGATTTACCTGCCTTATATTCCGAAAATTACTTCAAAACTAAAAAAAAGTTTGTTTAAAAAATAATTTACGTGTTGTATTCACAAGTAATTTAAGTAAAATGAATCTTCTCAGTGCTGGTAAGGATAAAACCCTAGTTACTCATCTAAGAGAGGTGTATCATATACCATTTAGCTGTGGAAATTATTACATTGGTCGAACTCACCGAAATTTAGGAACAAGATTACAGCAACACAAAGAAAGTATTGAAAAAGCATTAAAATCTAGTATTAACTCCATATCTATCGATTCAGCTTTAAGTAATCATATTTTTGAAAATCCAAACCATTATGTTCTATTTGACGAAACAATTCTAATTAGTAATGACCTAGGAATCCAACAACCTTTCCGCGAAGCAATCAAAATCAAGTGAAACCTAAATAATAATACATCCCTAAATAGAGACTTTGGTGAAAACACAAACAACCCTATGTACACAAAATTAATTACAGAAAATAATCTAATTCAAACTAAAACAAAAATAGAAACAAATAAAAACAAGCCCAATCCCAAAAGAACTACAAGACTAGCTGCAGAGAAGGCAAATATCGCAATATGAAATTATTCCAATTTTTAATAAATACAGTTAGTTCAATGAATGAACCTTTTTAGCTTGTAAAATGTTAGCTTTTATCACACAGTCTTGGCTGAACTTTTCGTTAAGAAGTAATGATGCTAAGGCTATCTTATAAAAAAAGAGTGGATTTTCAAACGAAAAAGTTTATTGTAAGTGTTTTATTGTTTATTATTTTCTTTGCTGAAGACGGCCCTTAGATATAGGGCCGAAATATTCAAATAGGTTTTATTCGTTAACTGTCTTGGGAAAAAAGTCCTCATTATTCTCTCTTCTGTAGTTGTATTATGGAAAAGCATCAGAGTAAGGTTGACTCAAGTCTATAAAATGATCATCCGTTTTGGGTTGTTCCCCTTACGCTAGAAGATATGAGGATTTGAATTTACTCCAGGTTTGAATTAAATGAATTAATGAAATGAAAGATATAAATTTACCTGGTAAAAAAATTTACTTGATTGGCAGGGTTAATCAATATTAACCTTGTTCTGGTGTGCAAAAATAAGGGTTGCAAATTAGCGATGCTACTTGGCAGGTTCCAAATTCGTAGGTAGATTTGGAGTGAAAATACAATTTTTATATATAAAATGACTTTTTGCTCAAGGAAAAGCTGTCAAAATACAAGTCGTGCTGCTAAATTATTTCCAGCTTTAGAATTCTGCTACTGGTGGCTTTGGAACTTTTTTCATACCTGACCTTGTGGACTTCAATGTTTCAAAATCTCAATCTTCATGCTGATACCCATACAATATTGACCCTGGTTTTTCTATGGTGAAAAATTTGTGGACGATGACAGATGCAGAGCAAAGCTGTGGAGGCAGCAGAACAAAATTTTTTCAAGAGATTGAAGAAAGAAAGCAAATGTAGATTTTAAAGTTGACAACTAGTGTCTTGTGCTTGTAAGTGTGGACCTGGTGCTAGGGTTGCCCATCATCTTACATGGGAGGTATTTGAGCCTCACAAAGTTCCATTTAGCAGCAAACCATTAGCAGCATTGATTTGACTTTGATACATACCCAAGACTACTAGATTATGACGTTAGAAATACCCAACAGAGGGGTGGATATGAAAAACTTTAAATTTCATATCAAAAACGTGAAATTGATATTTATTCCCTTATGATTTAAGTGAATATTTCTGGTTTATGCTGTTATTATGGAAGTAAAGAGTAACATTAAACGCAAAATGAACAGAATTTATTCGGCGTTAGAGGGTGACCACCCCTTTCTCATACCAATCTCCACCTCATGGCTGTATATACTTCAGAGGGTACTCATTCCGTCAAAATTCAGAGTAAGTCCTTGTTTTTATATATGTCAAAGTGATTGGAGACCAACCATCCGCGGGATGGTATTTTCCAGGGGTATTTTCAGCGAGAAGTATTATCTGGGGTGGATATCTTCTGGAGGAAAAATTCTATTGGGGCTTTACTTTCCGGGAGGAGGGGTTGTTTTCTTTGGATTTCTTTGAGGGGGTCATTTTCTGGAAGGCAAGGGGGGAAGATGGCTCTCATGGTAGGGATGCCCGTTTGACAACAAGGATCCCAATAGTGTCTTTTCATATAGTTTAACATCACCTTGAATATTCTCTGGAAGTTTCAAATTCAAAGCTGTTCATGAGATGTTGTAAGTATTCCATTTTGATAGTCTATACGTGGGACTAGACATTTACCAAGCAAACTCCCCCCTACCAAAAATTACCCTTTTCCATGCTAAATAATCCCCGCAGAAAATACCCCTCCTTATTCTTCCAGAAAATAACCCCACCAGAAAATACTCTCCCGTGCTGCTTGGTCCCTAGTCACTTTCGACTAATAAAAAAAGGACTGAAACTCTTTATTTCTGATCAAATATACATCCTCCGAAGCTTCTAGGAGCACGAGGCAAAGGTTGAGATGATGAAACGGCAGCAACACTCCTATTTTGAATAAATTTTGCTCATTTTGGGGTTAAATCTTACACTTTATTTTCATAATCATAGGCAGTGCAATAGTGCTTTTTAAGTAAAGAGCAATGTTGGCACAATGTATTATTTTTTTTCTTTTCTTTTTTTAGACCAGGGAACTTTGTATCGAAGGATTTGTCATAGAAACTTCAAAAAGGGCTTCTTTGATTGGAAATTTATAGAGCTTGTCTCTTTTTAATTGTCTAAAGTGATTGAAGGGTAACTATACCGCGTCCCAAACCCACTATTTCCCTAAACACATCCAAAAAAATTTGTATTTGTTATTTTGTTCAGCGTAGTTGGAAGGCCTGGGAATTATGTCTTTGAGGATGAAACCCTCGCCCCACCAGTCCTCAGGGCAAGGGTTGTAATTTATGCCCTGGGGGCATATAAAGTTTTTATAAAAAGCGTGGTGATATAAATTTTGGAGAGGCCTCATTGGATTGATGATCAGAATTTCTAAGCTCTCTCTCTGCTCTTTTTAGATTTAAAGTGATAAGAGGGCGGATACCCCCCCTCCTTACTCAAACACAAGCTTGGTCTTTTTTTTTCAAAATACGTCTGATAGAAATTTTGTATATCGATGTGAGAACAAGAACAGTTAGAGCAAGTATATCGATGGTGTATTGTCTCAACCCATTAATAACTTTTCGTGTCTTGGATATCTGGCTCTTTGTCCTTACATTCCAAAAACCCATCCTCAGGTTCAGTTTGGAGTCAGAAATCGGTTACTGGGGCTTGCAGGGGTCGTTGTTGTGGGAGTTGATAAAGCTTCCAAGGCTGTTGTAAACGTTTCAGTGGCCGGTGTTTTTCCATTCAGGGTTGCCCCTCAGGGATCCCGGTGTGAGTTACAAACCAAGACCCGAACCCTCCTTATTTAACGGACTTGGGTCTGTCATGCTCCCCTGACCTCTGTGAGAAGTATTAAGAAACTGTAAGAGAAAGATAGGAAGAATACACCCCCTACCCCTATATGTCTTGATTTCTGCTCGTTTTAATTGCTAAATTGGGCCATAATTTTATTTGAAAAAACTTGTTTTTATGTTTATCTAATAGCTTCCAAGGCTGGTAGCAGTCTACGATAAGAGTTCCATCAAAGTTGCAAATTCAATTGACGGAAGAATGGAGGAGAAAGAACTAAACTAGCACCGTGTATCCATATAATATTCTTGAACGTCCATCGAAGAAAGGATAACCATTTATTATCGATCTGGACTTAAAAACTTCAAAATTTATCTTGGACATCTCTTAAATATGCTTTCACAAACAGATTCATAGTCAAGGATGTAGTCATAGGCTCCATCCCTATCGTACATTTAATGATTTTCCTTTTCGTGTTTTATTAATTTTTTGAATTTACAGCCCCCTTTAAAAAAAGATTACTCTATTAATCTAACCATGGTACAAAATTAATAAGCAGAACCCCTAACTTATTTGTAATATTTGGACGTAAGGATATTATTGACGTTTATTTGGACTTTTCAAACCAACTCATTTCCATTTTCATATTCCACTTTAGTAGCATAAGTTGGATATCAAATTAAACGATTAAAAAATTCATTATTTTTAGTAAATGATTATTATTTATCAACTTATTGGCTTAGACGCAATGGATGGGCCCAGACATAAGAAAAAATAAAAGGAAAATTAAATTCCGATGATTATATTATTTATTTATGAGGAATAGTTTAAAATGATGAAATTCAATGCCTACTGTCAACTACTATAGATTCTACAAAGAGATTAGAGATACTGGAAAAAAGAATTACTAAGATTAACTTAGATTATCCACCAGAAATTACAAAACTATCTTTTCAGTCAGCCATTTAGTTTGAATACTCTCCCAATCAGCCTCTGCCTCGTAATTAACAACCATTAAAGAGTTGATAAAAGTCATTATCTGCGAAATTTTTCCAGTCCACCTGTCTGGACTGGTTATTAATGATGGAAAAACAAACCTTTGGCCCAAGACATTATTTATCGGTATGTTATCATTCCAATATATGTTTGAATCCTATCTAATTGACCTACAACTGCATATATAAGTTAGTTACTTACTTGTGTGAAGAAACATGAATTCAAGTAGGAAAACTTAGTATTAAAAGTTTGTAACATTTTTGGATTAAAATTTTTTCGCTTTGTTGTAGTAACATAAGAACCCTAAATGACGTTGACCTGGACGACACATTATTTGCACTGTAATCGGATTAACAGGTAGTTTCTCTGGGTTTGGTGAGCTTTTTTGGGATGAAAAATCTATTTTGAACTAAGTTATCTGTTATGGGTTGCCTCCCCGTTGTAGCAAAATTTAGCAAAGCTTGCACAAAGCTTGCACTTACAAATTAGGCAATTACAAGCTTATAATATTACCAAATATTACTACATCCCACTTTACAAAAATTAAAGTCACATCAAAATGACAAAACAAACTAGGCAATTACAAACTTATAATATTACCAAATATTACTACATCCCACTTTACAAAAATTAAAGTCACAACAAAATGACAAAAACAAAATTACAATAAATAATTGAGTTTTTCACTCAAACTAAAATGAACTTAAACGAACTGAATCTTTGAACTTATTAAATAAAAAAAATTAATTTTTTAGCTGAAAGTAAGGACTGATATTAAAACTTAAGAAGAACAGAAATTACTTCGCATATGAAATGGGTTGTCCCCTCCGCAATCCCTCGCTCTTTACGCTAAAGCTTTTAATTGCTTTAAAAAGTAGAATTGTGGCAAAGAGTCAAACTTTAGCGTAAAGAGCAAGGGATTGCGGAGGGGATAACCCATTTCATATACGGAGTAATTTCTGTTCGTTTTAAGTTTTAATGTCGCTCCTTACTTTCAGCTAAAAAAATTAATTATTTTTATTTAATTTCTGAACGTTTTTGAATTAATGCTTGTTTGGTTTTGGCTCTCTGCACATAAATTATTAAAATGAAATTTGTATATTAATTCTTTTTTTGGCTAAATGGCTTTCTCTTAGTTTTGATCAGACGATTTTGAGAAATAAGGGGTGGAGAAGGAGGCCTAGTTGCCCTCCAATATTTTTGTTACTTAAAAAGGAAACTAGAACTTTTAATTTTTAACGAACGTTTTTATTAGTAAAAAATATACGTAACTTAAGAATTAACTTACGTAACAAACTTTCATAATCCTATGTTTTTATTATGTATCCGAGGGGGTTTGTACCCTCGTTAATACCTCGCTCGTTACACTAAATCGTAAGTTTTGTCCCAATTCTTTAAGAATTGGTTTAAGAATAGTTGAAATTACTAAAAATACTTTAGCTTAAAGAGCGAGGTATTTATGTCCCACTAGATACCTCACTCTTCATGCTAAAGTATTTTTAGAACCCCTCATATGCGTAATAATCTCTGTTCGTTTTTAGTTTCAATGCTACTCCTTCTTTTCATTTGAAAAAACGTTTTCATGTTTATTTTTCATTGCTTTCTTATAGTAATGCTAGAAAATCCTGCGCCCTTTTCATTGAATTTTTCTTCCCCCATGACAGATTCCTCCAAGGAAAGATCCTCCAACATAGCCCCCTCCCCTCAGCCCCACCCCCAAACAAAATAAAATCCCCCTGAAAACGTCTGTACGCTATCCAAAAATTATTACTATATGTAAACAATGATCAAAGTTTGTAACTTGCAGCCCCTCCCCCAGGAACTGTGGGGGAGTAAGTCTTCCCCAAACACATAGTTATTATGGTTTTCGACTATGTTGAACAAAATGGCTATTTCAAAATTTTGATCCGTTGACTTTGGGAAAAACATGAGCGTGGGAGGGGGCCTAAATGCCCTCCAATGTTTTTGGTCACTATAAAAGGGCACTAGAACTTTTCATTCCCGTTAGAATGAGTCCTCTTGCAACATTCTAGGACCACTTGGTCGATACGATGACCCCTGGGAAAAAGAAAAAAAAAAAAACAAATAAACACGCACCCGTGATTTGTCTTCTGGCAAAAAATACAAAATTCCACATTTTTGTAGATAGGCAGTAGGGTTCTCTGATACGCTAAATCTGATGATTTCATTTTCGTTAAGATTCTCAGGCTTTGATGGGTAAGACTAAACTAGATGAAATTTATATATTTAAAATCAGCATTAAAATGCAATTCTTTTGATGTAGCTATTGGTATCAAAATTCCGTTTTTTAGAGTTTTGGTTACTATTGAGCCGGGTCGCTCCTTACTACAGTTCGTTACCAAGAACTGTTTGAAAACGATCAGAAGCCTAGATTGCACTATATCAAAATAATTTTTTTTCGAGCTGAATGTTTTTGTTTCTAATAGCATGATTAAACAAAAAATCACAAAGAAGAGAGAAACGAGGACTATAACAGCCAGTGAAAAATAGAAGGAAAAATTATGAAAATGGTTCAATTTAAACCTCCGCTCAACCGTCCTCAGAGCAGAATAATAGCAATAAAGAAAAACTGCAGGTAAAAGTTCAAAGGACAACGTAAATATCAAATCTCAAAATAAACACTGAGACTAAAATAAGGACCCTTTCCAAGTAACGATGAAAGGGTGCCCTTTTGGGGCAGTAGGTAGGCCCTAGAGGGAATATAAGGTTTTATGTAAGGGGCTGTTCTGTAAACTTCAAGAGGTGGCTTATTTGATCGAAAATTGAAAATTTTAGTCACCTTTCTATTAGTCAATAGTGATTGGATGGCATATAACCCCCCCACACCCTCTTTTTCCCAATTGTATCTGCTAGTAAATTTGAGATAGCCAGTTTGTTTGAAATAGTCCAGTGATCAGATAACAAAAGCTTTGGGTTCAACCCAACCCATCCAGAGCCCAGAGTAAGGGTCGTTACTTATTCTCCAGAAGCATACAAGGTTCTTATGGAAGAAATGGCCGAACTAACCCCAGAGGTGACTCAAATGATTAGAAATTAAAAGTTCTAATTCATCTTTTAAGAGGAAAAAGTGATCTGATGGCACCTGGCAATCTTTCCCCCCAAATGAGTTCTACCGTCACTATTTACCTTTTTACCAAATTTGTATAAGGCAGTTTTTCTCAAAGCAGACCAAAGGTCATATAATTAAGACTTCAGGGATAACACAGCCGCCCAGAACCTGGAAGCAAGTGTTGTAAATTATGCCCTGGGGGCATACAAGTTTTTTATGGAAGGGATGGTCACATAAACTTCGGAGGGGGCTTAAATGTAAAATTTAATTTCTAGTGCCCTTATTAAGATTCAAAAGATCTCGGAGGGAAGCAAGAACCCCTCCCCCCACCCAAGGCTCTTTTTCCCCTAATACTTCCGATAAAAATTTTGCAATCAACATTTTGCTCAAAATAGTTTAGAGTTCAAATAACAAAAACTCTGGGATCAATACAACCCCCCTAGAACCAGGATTAAGTGTTGTAAATTATGCCCTGGGGTATATTAGGTTGGTGTAATGGGTGGTCATATAAACTTCAGAGGTGGCTTATATGGTTAGAAATCGAAAGGTCTAGCTACCTTTTAAGAGGAATCAAAAGTAATCAAAGCAGATCGACCCCCACCTCCTACTCCTTATTTTTTCCTGATTGCATCAGATCAAAATTTTGAGATGGCCATTCAGTCCAAAATAGTTTAAAGATCCAACAACACAAAATTCGGGGTTGATTCAACCCCCAGAGCCTAGGGTAAGTGTTGTAAGCTTGGCCCCGGTGGCATATAAGTTTTTATGTAGGGGTGGTCGTACAACCTTCAGAAGTGGCTCATTTGAATTGGAAATTGAAATTTCTTGTTACCTTTCAAACAGTTCGTGGTAACAAACTGTAGTAAGGAGCGATCCGGCTCAATAGTAACCAAAACTGTAAAAAATTGAATTTTGATATCAATAGCTACATCAAAAGAATTGCATTTTAATGCTGATTTTAAATATATAAGTTTCATCAAGTTTAGTCTTACCCATCAAAAGTTACGAGCCTGAGAAAATTTGCCTTATTTAGGAAAATAGGGGGAAACACCCCCTAAAAGTCACAGGATCTTAACAAAAATGACACTATCAGATTGAGCGTATCAGAAAACCCTACTATAGAAGTTTCAAGCTCCTATCTACAAAAATGTGGAATTTTGTATTTTTTGCCAGAAGACAAATCACGGGTGTGTGTTTATTTGTTTTTTTTTGTTTTTTTTCCAGGGGTCATCGTATCGACCAAGTGGTCCTAGAATGTCGCAAAAGGGCTCATTCTAACGGAAATGAAAAGTTCTAGTGCCCTTTTTAAGTGACCAAAAAAATTGAAGGGCATGTAGGCCCCCTTCCACGCTCATTTTTTTCCCAAGGTCAACGGATCAAATTTTGAGATAGCCATTTTGTTCAACATAGTCGAAAACCATAATAACTATGTCTTTGGGGATGACTTACTCCCCCACAGTCCCTGGGGGAGGGGCTGTAAGTTACAAATTTCGACCAGTGTTTACATATAATAATGGTTATTGGGAAGTGTACAGACGTTTTCAGGGGGATTTTTTTGGTTTTGGGGGTAGGGTTGAGGGGAGGGGGCTATGTGGGAGGATCTTTTCTTTGGAGAAATATGTCATGAGGGAAGAAAAATTCAATGAAAAGGGCGCAGGGTGCAGGACGAATCTGGTCACGTAGAAAAAAAACGTCAAATTCAGAGCTTAATATACAATGCTGGGTGTTCGGAGCCTCTCTATTATGGAGTATAATTTGAAACTAACACAACTATACGAGCGATAAAACATATATACCACAACCATAACTCAACTAACGAAAGAACTGCTAAGAGATAACACAACTATAAAGCGAAAACAGGTGAAAACTAACGGGAAAATAAACGAACTAAGAGGTGGAAGGGGCCCAGAGAAAAAATATAATCCTTTTCCAATTTTGAGCCTAACTTCCGCAAAGGAGTAATAATATCTGAAGCCCCAAAATACCGAATTATTTTCTTTTTCCTATAAGACCGGGGTAAATGAAACAGAAACTTACAATAGCGGAAATATAATATTCACAATTCAGCCAGATCTTGTCTCTTTTTCAGGATAGGTGAAATACCAGATAGGAAAAGTATTGAATAGTCGCAAAAACTAGTGTATAGCAATGCAAGCGCTTTTCGATAATAATGACCACGATTAGCTACTATTCTACCATAACCCGCTTTAAGTTTTCTTTAATATGCCGTACAATATTGATCCTAAAAGCTAGTAGATTCCAATAAATATGAATGCTTGACCGCCGCAAATCAGAGACACAATGGATGGAGAAGTTAAAACGCGGATTTCAAATGGGCATAGACTTTGCATTAAAGACTAGGTACTCACACTTATCAATATTCAATGACAGACCAACAGTTTTGAAATGTTTTGAAATGGATGATACGGAATTCGAGAGGCTAGATCTAGAACGGCTAGATCTAGAAGTATATCATCCGCATATGCAATACAAGAGACATTTACCAAATTACAAAAAAGAAAGGGCATAATTTTGTATAACACACTGCGGATACAAATACTGAAAAGATACGGTGAAAGAACACCACCTTGACGCACTTCAAAGCGGGTTGGAATATTCCCATAACAATTAGAGTGAAACTTATCCGAATATGGGAATCAAACAGTTCGTGGTAACGAAAACTCTAAAAAATGGAATTTCGATGCTAAAAGATATATCAAAAGAATTGGATTTTTATGCTGATTTGAAATATATACGTTTCATCAAATTTAGTCTTTGTCATCAAAAGTTACGAGCCTGAGAAAATTTGTCTTATTTTGAAAAATATGGGATAACACCCCCTAAAATTCATGGAATCTTAACGAAAATCGTACCATCGCATTCAGCGTATCAGAGAACCCTATAGAAAAAATTTCAAGGTCCAATCTACAAAAATGTGGAATTTCATATTTTTTGCCAGAAGACAAATGAATCCGTGCGTCTTTATTTGTTTTTTTTTTGTTTGTTTTTTTTCCCCAGGGGTCATCGTATCGACCAAGTGGCCCTAGAGTGTTGCAAGAGGACTCATTCTAGTGGAAATAAAAAGTTCTAGTGGCCTTTTCAAGTGAACAAAAAACTGGAGGGCACCTAGGCCCCCTCCCATGGTCATTTTTTTCCCAAAGTCAACTGATCAAAATTTTGAGATAGCCATTTTGTTCCGCATAGTCGAAAATCATAATAACTATGTCCTTGGGGATTACTTACCCCCCACAGTCCCCGGGGGAAGGGCTGCAAGTTACAAACTTTTACCAATGTTTGCATACAGTAATAGTTACTGGGAAGTGTACCGACGTTATCAAGGGGATTTTTTTGGTTTGGGTGTGGGGTTCAGGGGAGGGGGCTATATGGGAGGATCTTTCCTTGGAGGAGTATTTCATGGGAGAAGAGAAATTCAATGAAAAGGGCGCAGGACTTTCTAGCATTACTATAAAAAAAAACAATGAAAATATAAACATGAAAAAGTTTTTTTAATTGAAAGTAAGGAGAAGCATTAAAACAAACAGAGATTATTACGCATATGAGGGGTTCTAAAAATACTTTAGCATAAAGAGCGAGGTATTTAGGAGGAGATAAATACTTCGCTCTTTATGCTAAAAGAAAATTAAGTTATTTCAACTATTTATTCTACGGCCTTTCTGATTCAGGGGTCATTCTTAAAGAATTGGGACAAAACAAGATTTAGTGTGAAGAGCAAGGTATTAACGAGGGGACCAACACTCTCATATATAAAATCAAAAATATAAGAATATAAAAGTTTGTTATGTAAGTTAATTCTTAAGTTACGTATTTTGTTTACTAATAAAAACGTTCATTAAAAATTAAAAGATCTAGTTGCCTTTTTAAGTAACCGAAAAATTGGAGGGCAACTAGGCCTCCTTCCCCACCCCTTATTTCTCAAAATCGTCTGATCAAAACTAAGAGAAAGCTATTTAGCCAAAAAAAGAATTAATAAGCAAATTTCATTTTAATAATCAAACAGTTCATGGTAACGAACTGTAGTAAGGAGCGACCCGGCTCAATAGTAACCAAAACTCTAAAAAAGGAAATTTTGATACCAGTACCTACATCAAAAGAATCGAATTTTAATGCTGATTTTAAATATATAAGTTTCATCAAGTTTAGTCTTACCCATCAAATGTTACGAGCCTGAGAAAATTTACGTTATTTTAGAAAATAGGAGGAAACGCCCCTTAGAAGTCATAGAATCTTGACGAAAATCACACCATCAGATTCAGCGTATCAGAGAAACCTACTGTACAAGTTTCAAGCTCCTATCTACAAAAATGTGGAATTTTGTAGTTTTTGCCAGAAGGCAGATCACGGATGCGTGTTTATTTGTTTTTTGTTTTTTTTTTTTGTTTGTTTTTTTTCCCAGGGGTGATTGTATCGACCCAGTTGTCCTAGAATGTTTCAAGAGGGCTCATTCTAACGGAAATGAAAAGTTCTAGTGCCCTTTTCAAGTGACCAAAAAACTGGAGGGCACCTAGGCCCCCTCCCACGCTAATTATTTTACCAAAGTCAACGGATTAAAATTCTTACATAGCCATTTTATTCAGTGTAGTCGAGAAACCTTATAACTATGTCTTTGGGGACGACTTACTCCCCCACAGTCCCCGGGGGAAGGGCTGCAAGTTACAAACTTTGACCAGTGCTTACATATAGTAATGGTTATTGGGTAGTGTACAGGCGTTTTCAGGAGGATTTTTTTGGTTGGGGGAGGGGTTGAGAAGAGGGGGATATGCTGGGGGAACTTTCCCTCGATAGTTTGTCATGGGGGAAGAAAATGTCCATGAAGGGAGCGCAGGATGTACTAGCATTATTTAAAAAAAAACAATGAAAAAATAAATATGAAAAAGTTTTTTCAGCTGGAAGAAAGGAGCAGCATTAAAACTTAAAACAAACAGAAATTGTTACCCATTTGAGGGGCTCACCTCTTCCTAATACCTCGCTCTTTACGCTAAAGTAGTTTTAGTAATTTAAACTATTTATTCTACGGCTTTTGTGATTCTGGGGTCATTCCTCATGAATTGGGACAAAATTTAAGCTTTAGTGTAAAGAGCGAGGATCTGACAAGGGGGCGAACCCCCTCATATATGTAATAAAATATGAGAATACAAAAGTTCTTTACGTAAGCTACTTAATAAGTTACGTAAATCTTTTATTATTAAAAATATTCGTAAAAAATTAAAAATTCTAGTTGCCTTTTTAATTAACCAAGAAATCGGAGGGCAACTAGGCTTCCTCCCCCGCTCTTTTTTTCTCAAAATCATTCGATCAAAATAATGAGAAAGCCATTTAGCCAAAAAAAAAAATGCAAATTTTGTTTTAATTATTCATCTGCGGAGAGCCAAAATCAAAACATGCATTGATTCAAAAAAGTGCAGAAATTAAATACAAAAAAACAAGTTTTTTTAACTGAAAGTAAGGAGTGACATTAAAACTTAAAACGACCGGAAATTACTTCGTATATGAAAGAGGCTGCTTCCTCATCAACGCCCCGCTCTTTACGCTAAAGTTTTTACTGTTTTAAAAAGAAGAATTGAGAGAAAGAGTCAAACTTTAGCGTAAAGAGCGAAGCGGCCACTTTCATATACGAAGTAATTTCTGGTCGTTTTAAGTTTTAATGTCGCTCCTTACTTTCAGTTAAAAAACATGTTTTTTTTATTTAATTTAAGAAGGATCAAAAGTTACCAGATAGCATCATCCCCCCATACACCCTCTCACCCCAAATGCATCAGATTGAAATTTTGCAATATCCATTTTTTTTTAAACTGTCCAAAGATCAGAATAGAAAAAAAATCAGGGTCAAGACACCCCCTCACACCCCACATGGAGGAGGTGGTCGTATAAATTTCAGAGAAGACTCAAATTATTAGAGTGTGAAAGTTCTAGTTCCCTTTTTAAGAGTCAAAATTGATCTGGTTGGAATTTGCCTCCCTCCTTAACCAACCGTAAGGCTGTGAGGTTCGAATGCTCTGTTTTGTTTTTTCAGAGGCACATCATTTAGTAACGAAGGTCGTGTAAACTTTGAGGGCGTTCATTCAATTGAAAATCAGAAGTTATAGTGCGCCTTTTAAGAGTCAGAAGTGATCAGAGGGTAACTAGCCCCCTGAATACACTTATTTCCCCAAATTAATCCAACAAATCTTTTAAAAAGAGTTCAGACACTGGACAACGAAAACTTTGGGGCACACATAACCCCCTTGACCCTAGGCCGGCCGTTGTAAGTTACGCCGGGGCATGTATGGTTTTTATGGGAGAGGTAATCGTATAAATTTCAGAAGGGGCTTATTTGATCAGAAATTGAAAGATCTAGATACATTTCTAAGAGTTATCAAAATTGATCAGTGGATATCCACCCTTCCCCCCCCCACACACGCAAACCCTCTCTTCCCCAATTACATCAGTTTAAAATTTTGAGAAGTAAATTTTGTTTGAAATAGTCCAACAATTAGATTACAAAAATTTCGGGGTCAATATATCCCCCCTGAGCACAAGGGATGGGCTGTAACTTATACACCTGGGGCATATAAGGTTTAAACTTCGCAAGATTAGGGGACATAAGAGGTATACCTCGGGAGGGACTCAAATGACCAGAAATTGAAAGTTCTAATTCACTTTTTGGGAGTCAAAAGTTATCCGATGGCATCTACCTTCTCCCCAGAAACCCTCTGTCCCCAAATGCAGTCAAACAAATTTTTGAGGTAGTTGTTTTGTCCAAAATAGACCAAAGATAATATAATACGAACTTCGGTGTCTACGCAACTTCCCAAAACCTGGGAGCAAATGTTGTAAATTACGCTCTGGGTTTGATAAGATGATTATGGAAGCAATTGTCATATAAACTTCAAATGGGACTCGTTCTTTTGAAAATTGAAATTTCTATTTTTAAATTTGTAAGAGTCAAAAAGGGACCTGAGGGCAGCTAATCCCCCTGCCCCCTTTATTCCAAATCCATCCAACCAACGTTTTGAGATAGCCATTTTATCAAAAGATGAGATGAGATGTCAAAGTCTAAAGATGAGGTAACTGGTAAGGTTGTTATGCGAGGGTTTTTAAAATAGTTCAAAGATAAGCTCAGCTCGAACACCATCCCCACTTAAAAAACTTATTAATGACATTTTACTCCAAAAACCAAAGGGAGCTGACCCCTGCCCCTCCTGCATGGCCAGACCCCCCCCCCCCTAACAATGAAACTTTTAACAATATGTCTTCCAAAAATCATGGGAATTCAGTTTAATATTAATAACTCTTTCCAAAACTGTGCAAGAAACATGTAACCTTCACTATAAACAACAGTTTGGCTACTGCCTGTTTCCCTAGCGGTAATACCCTAAGACCTACTGCGTATTTGGCGCTTTAATAAAACGAATTATATTAAAAAAATATAATTTTTAATTTATTATATTATTGAAAACAAAATGAATATTTCAGTGAAACCAGGCCAGGATCTACCAATAGGCTCACTAGGCCTTGTGGCTCTATTTATTCCCAAAGTTTTTGGGATTTCCCCGAAAATCTTACAAAAACGGAGCGGCAAAGAAGGTTGAGCCTAGAAACTTCAAATACTTAAATACTGATGCTACTACCGTTATTACTACTAATAATAATACATTATTACTACTACTACAATTCCTTCTAGTACCATTACTACTATCATGCTATGAAAATTTAAGACTGTGTGTATGAAGGTGGAAAATTGACAGAATTTTGAGGGGAAATCTAAATTAAGTCAAAACACACCATTTGCCTGTGGATTGTCAAAAGGGCGTATTTCAATAGTAGATTTGGGTATTAAGTTGGAACTTTCGGAGAATACTTAAAGCGGAGGGTCAATTAATAAAAAGGTAATATATTCATCTTAGTACTAACACTGTTACTACTGCTATTTCTACTGATGCAAATACTGCTTCAATAGCAACAACTTGTAAGGCTTAGAGTATTGAGGTGAAAAGGGGGTCAAAAGGAGCTCAAAAGTGCACATCAGCAAAATTATTGGAATGGCTTACCGCGTCAAGGTGAAATTCCGAGACATCATGGAAGGGATGGTCTATTGACCAAAGGGCAGGATGCATATAAAACCATCGCTGTTAATGGTGCCGCTACTGCTGATGCTACTACTACTAATAAAACACTAGCACTGCAACTACTTTTCGTAATAACATCGCAACTACTGTGATACCAGCACTAATAATGTTTAGTCTATGAAGATAAAATTTGTGAGAAAATTGATTAAAATTCTAACTAACAAAAGACACTATGTGCAATTAGATTGTCAAAGTAGTGTATCTTAAGAATTGATTTTTGTATTAAGTTGGAACTCACAGAGAAAGCTTTAAAAGGAAGATCATCACAACCCCAAGGAAATGACACAATTTAAACTTTTCTGAAAAAAAACATAAATGAATATGCATTGTCAGTTTAATATTTATATATATATATATATATATATATATATATATATATATATATATATATATATATATGTATATATATACATATATATATATATATATATATATATATATATATATATATATATATATATATATATATATATATATATATATATATATATATATATATATATATATATATATATATATATTTATATATATATATATATATTTATATATATATATATATATATATATATATATTTATATATATATATATATATATATATATATATATATATATATATATATATATATATATATATATATATACATATTTATATACTGCTATTTATTCCGTAAAATCTCAATAATTTTTAACTTTTTAAAGTTATAAAAATGAAAAATTTTAAATTACTGTTTTTCAGTTAAGTGCAAATTATGTTCTTTCTTGAGAAGACATAGGAGTTGTGAGCCCTAATCATGTTAATTTCTGATTGCTTTGAATGTGACTCTGCTGTTTATTGTTATTGTGTTGCAAGAATTTGTGTTGCAACACTTTGGTTTTGTCCTTTTTTTTTTTTTTTCTTTGCCGCCGATCTTAGCTTATTCCTGGAAACTGGTATGGGCCTGACCAGTCCAGTTTTTACGGAATGTGTGGACCTCAGGCTGGATTATTGAATATGACATTACATTTTGGAAGGCTCCGCAGAACTCTTGCCTGGGGCCAAAAAGGATGGTTTTTGCTTGTCCACGAGCCAGAGCCTACGGTGTGCGAAGTGAATTGGAGTTATTTAGCCTATGTCAGAAAAGAGTATCTAATGTTGTGCAGCCCTGCTTTCGTTTCATTAAACCATGTTTCTGCTTTCGGGTGGAAAGCTTTGTTCTAACAGGCAAGCAGGCAGGCACCACTTTCAAATTGAAGATGTACTAAAATCTATAAGTGTTAAATATATGCGGCAGTTACCCACCCCCACAGCCAATATATCTTCTTTGAATGGGTATTTTCCCATGGGTCCGAAATTACTGCCATCTATTGTTTCTACCCATTTCTGTTCGGGATTTCAGATGGACTTAATTTGGTTTTTTGGACTTGGGGTTGCGGTAGAAAAATGGTATCAGATGTACCTAATAAGCTTTCAGAAGTTATTCCATTGCTAAAGAAATTGGAGCTTATCCTTTGCTCTTTTCTAAGTGGTGACGTTAGAAAGTTGGCCTACGGCAAAAAAAATCAACTTTTGAACTAAGAAAGATAGAATTTTTTTTTACGGCAGTCGATGGCTCTTGATAAGCTGATCAAAGTATATGACATCCAGTTTTTGATAAAAAAAATTCCTTCATGAGGTGTACCAGTATGAAAGTTATAAGGGGTTGACAACTTCAGTAGTAAGGTACACACTGGAACGAAATCTAGGTCAATACAAATTGTGAGACATATAGAAGACTTGTAAGCAACAGTCGGCTGTTGGTTAATAGTCACCTTCGGCAATGAGGGATTAGCAACTTTTGTTAGTTGGTGCATCTATTATTTGTTTCCAGTGCACTTGATGGTAAAACCAATTTGGTTCTAGCGGTAAGACATGTAGGAAAATTGTAAGTAATAATCTGCTGTTAGGCTACAGTCAGCTTCAGCGATGAGGGGTTTGCAACTACGCTAGTTGGTGTATCCATTTATTTGTTTTCAGTGAACTTGATGCCTATCACGGGAGAGGGACTTATAAGTAAGAATCGGATCACTTTGGGCGAGAAATGGCTTTTAACTCATAATCATCTTCGGCAATGAGGGGTTTGCCGCTTTTGCTAATGGGTGTACCTATTATTTGTCTTCAGTGTATTGGATGGTTAAACCAATTTGGTTCCAGTGGTAAGACATGTAGGGGAAATGTAAGTAATAATCGGCTGTTGGGCTACAATCCTCTTCAGAGGTGAGGGGTTTGCAAATTTTGCTATTTGGTGTGCCTATTTATTTGTTTCCGGTGAACTTGATGTCTATCAGGGGAGAGGGACTTGTAAGTAGGAATCTCTTCACTTTGGGCTAGAAATTTATGAAAATTGGTGCACATTGTATTCGATCTCTTTATATCTTACATAATTAAGTGTTTACGCAACGGGTACAAACGATAACGTAGAACAATAAGGTAGTTTCGTAATAATTAGTGTCACCCACGGTATTTTAATGCTGAAAAGTTAGAGATAGCTTTATAATACCAACTAGATTATATAAGATATTGTTCCAAGTTTTCATCTGTCACGATGTCTGCGATTGAAAAGGACAAAGTTCAACTGGCTGAAAAGTCAATTTAGTCCCTTCTTTCGATATTATTTTTTAGTTGTTGTTTTTTCAACGCTGAGGAATAGCCTTTGGTCATGTGATAACTGATTGCGATCTTGTTTGAATATACCGTTTTAAAAACTTCGATAGGCTGACAACTTCATCATTTAGCCTATAGTGAAGAAACAAGCACAAACGAGAATGTAAAACAAAGAGATAGTTTCGAAATAATTAATATAATGTCATCTATGGTATTTTGATCCTTAGTTAGGGATAGCTTTATAACACCAACCAGATTATATAAGATATTTTTCCGAGTTTTCATCCGTCACGATGTCTACGATTGAAAAGGATAAAGTTCAACTGGCTGCAAAATCAATTTAGTCCCTTCTTTCGGTACTATTTTGTTGTTGCTTTTTTAACACTGAAGAATAGCCTTCGATCATGTGATTACTGATCGATAGTGAAGAAACAAAACCAAAGTGTTGCTCCCGCAATACTTTAATCGGCAAAGCTGGACAAAGGTTGCCGCAACACTTCGCGTTAACCCGGCAACGTAGGTCTAGTTTCTGTTCGTTTTGGGTTTCATTTATTTATTGTTGCTGATTTACGGTAGTTTTACGCTTAGTAGATTCTTTTGATGGGTCAACTATTATCAAAATTCTCTTTTTTAGAGTTTTGGTTACTTTTGGACCAAGTGTTCTATTACCTATATTTGCTACCAATCACTGTTTGTTAAGATTACTGTGACTAAGATAAGAAATGTTGCTAGTCACTGGTTTTGCTTTAATTCATGATTTAACCAGGTTACCTCTCTATCTCCATTAAAAGTTCAGTAAAACTCCACTATAATTTGATTATGCTGATGATTCGAGTATCCTAGATCAGGGCTTCTTAAACTATGGGTCGCGACCCCATTTGTGGTCGCGTAGCAAAATTATGGGGTCGCAAGTGATAAAAATACAATTTAACAAAAAAAAATTTTAACTTGTAAAATTATTTTTATATAAAAAAATAACAATCATCGTAGATAAAAATATCATAAGAACTTCGTGTTCGGAAAGACACTGTTTATACCAGCATTTCTATTCTGATCATTATAATATTTGTATAAATTTACTATGAATCAGAAGATATTATAGAAATTTATAAGAAATGTAGATTTATTTTTGTCAGTCTCTTAAAACCGAAATAATCCTGATAAATATTATCAACAAAATTTCTAAGTGTTATTTCGAAGAGACTATATAAACCTTTCATGTTATTTTCATTTAGTTATTGTATGATTGTGAACGAAGTGCATGTTATTCCAAATTAGTCAGTTTAACCCTTTTGCGACCGACGGGACCTTACAATTCCCGCATGTAAATATCCTTTGGGTGCTTCTTAATTGGTTGATAGCACCAGAATTGAACGATGTGCTTCAGGATGCTGCTGTTAAGGTCATACATTTTATTAAGAGCCATGCCCTCAACAGTCACTTATTTTCAAATCTCTCTAAGAATACGGATTCCAAATACACAACTTTGTTATTACATGCAGAAGTAAGATGGTTGTCAAGAGGTCAAAGTTTAACAAGATTATTGTTATTAAAGGACGAGATCAAAATATTTCTAACTGAACAAAAATGTGAATTTGCTGCTTTTTTTCAAAATGACTTGTCGCTATCCAAGCTGTGTCATTTGTCAAATATTTTTGCGAAGTTAAACGATCTTAACTTGTCTCTTCAAGGAAAAAATTTCGATATATTTAGTTCAAACGATTAAATTGAAAGTTCGAAAAAATTTCGAAAAAATTTTCGTTCGAAATATTTTCCAGTGTTGTCAATTTTGTAATTGAAAAAATTCATTGTAAAACTTTTATTGCAAAAACTGTTGTAGATTACTTAAAAGCTCTAGAAATACGGTTCCGGCTTAAGTGAGATTGATCATCTGCCACTTAAAGCTCAAGAGGAATTTGCTAAGTCTTCGTGTGACTGAAACTAAAACTACAATGCCAAAAAAAGCCCTTGACTGAATTCTGGATCGGAACTATAACTGATTTTCCAAAATCGCTGATATGGCGTTAAATGTACTTCTGTCGTTTAACACCACATATTTATGTGAAGTTACTTTCTCAGCTTTAACACACATTAAATCCCAATGTCGTTCAGCGATAAAAGATTTTGAAGAGATCTTACGTCCAGCAGTTTCAAACATTACACCGAGATTTGAATTGTTATGCAATAAAAAACAGGCACATCCATCTCATTAAGTTTTTAACGTAAACTTTAATATAATTTTTACCACGCAACTACTTGGATATATTCAAGAGAATTAAGACGGTCAGAATCCACATTTGTTTTTGAAACTATAATAAAAATATTTCTATTACCTTGTGTGCAAATTTCAATTTTAGATTTTTATATGTTTTAAAACGAATTCTAAATTTATATATTTTCATATGCATATGTATATTGTTACCTAATAATTATATCATCAAAAAATGTTAATTTATTTTTCTTTTATATTTGTTGGGGTCGTTAAGAAACTCGCAATGATAAATGGGGTCGGAAATTACAAAGGTTTAAGAAACCCTTTCCTAAATTAATATGATGACAAAATGAATAAATTTATAGAGGTTTTGAGAATTGAAAGCGGAAGAATAGGTTTGGAAATTAATTTTAGATAGAAAAAGTGGCTAACAATGAGAATATGGGAAGGTGAACCGAAAATGTCAAGGGGTGTGAAAATTGATCAAAAGGACAGATTCACTAACAGAGGTAGTATTTTACTAAAGCGCAGTGAATACAAAAGTAGAACAGCCAAGGTTGAAGAAATAGGAAAAAAAAGTCTGGAAAACAAGATAAGTATTTTCAAAGCTATAGTAATGACCATAATAAAGTATAGCTTATAAGCAAAGGCGCTTCAAAAGATGGAGGAAGAATTGCTAGGTAGCTCCTGAAAATATGACTGTGGATTGTTTTGGCTACTCAAATAACTGACCACAGTCTGACAACTCATATTAGTAAAAGTTGTGAAAAGTGCCATACAAAATATTAGTCAAGATTCTTGGCTTTTACTACAACAATTCACATCAGCAAGAAACAGCCAGAAGCCAACAGTGATACGCCACATCGACCTCCATCCCAATCTATTAAGAAAACCTCCTTAAGCCTTCCCAAAAAGCTGTATCTTCTATTAAATATTTTCATAAAATTCTTTTCCTGAAGAATAATTATTTTAAATAATCCTTATAAATATATAATAAATAATTCTAAGTAAATATTTTCCTAAAACTAAAATATTTTCCCAATATACTTGGAGACAACCTACTTTTCTTTTAGCCTAGATTGTTGGCCAGTAAGGACGATCTTGGAAATAAGTCCCATTGGCAGACCCAAGGGAACCCACCTGAAGTAGTGGTGGATTTGCGATTATGACCACATGCTATGGTTTAGGTTGGAACAAAAGTTATTTTTTTTGTAATTGGATTTTAATAGTTGATTTTGATAAGTTTTCAATAAATAAGACTGTTTCTTTTTTGCAAACAAGTTTGAAACAAAGTTTCAGTTACTTTGTGCAGTCTCTGTTAGATATTATTAATGACGCATACTGCATAAAAATATCTAATTAAATTTTGGTGTATCAACCGAATCAGTCTGTATTACCACAAAAGCCAACTGGGAGGCGAAAATCTTGTTTTCGTAATAACAAGGAGGCGAGATTTAAAATCCTAGCTTCTTTAGGCTGTCGAAACGATGTTTTAGGATCGTGCTGTTACAACAGGGCTGAATAGCAAATTATTGACTTCTTTTTACTGTCAAAATTTTTTTTTCGAGTTTTTCTATGATACTAAGGCGAAAAAAAAAGATATCATTACTTTTTTGGCTGTCTGTTTTGTTCTTTTGGGTTGGCGTTTTTGCGAAACCGGGTTGTCTTAACAACATTTTTGTTTTCTAGGGGATTTGTATAATTGACATTAAATGTGCGAGAAGTGCAAAAATTATTAACTTAAGTTTTGGATTTAGGTAAGCAAATGGTTGCCACTTTACTGCCTAATTCCATCGAATTAATGTTCTGTATTATTCGACATATCACCTCCTCTGTTCATCCTAAAACATTAAAATAAAGGCCAAATTCTTTAGAACTTTAATAAGGGTTTATATAATTATATACTTAAAACTAAGTATTTGAGTCAAAATGATCCTCCAAAGCTCGGAGCAATCATTTACGAAGAATAGATTTGCGAAAAATTGTGTATAAAAGAAGGCAGATAATTATGTGTTTATTTGTTTTTATTTAGCTGGTATGGATGGTTCTCTGAATTCTTAATTTTAATCAGTGGATTGGCATCGATTTTCTTCAAATAGTTACTAATAAAATTTTGATAAAAGTGGAAATTTACACAGCTTGGGTTAACCACGAAAGCGGAATACAACTACAATATTACTTCAGAATTTCTCACCTTGTGTGTTTTTGTATAGGGGTTGCATATATTTGGCCGTAAAAATGCCTAACCTGCTATATATACCGCTGAGGATTATTATATTTATTTTGATACATGTCATCCAATCATGTTTCTACGATTAGTAGTTTGTAAATCATAAGTTTTAAAGGACAATTCTCTTACCTACTGCTACATCTTAGTCAAACCCTTGAAACCACTGCTTGAAACACTGAAAATTTAAATCACCAACCTATACCTATCAAATAAAAAATAACAAAAACATAATTATTTGTCCTTTAAGAAGTATTTCGACTCATATACTTATTTTGAAGCACATACCTACATGCAACTTTATTAGAGTTCATGTTTTTCTGACGATTTTGGTCTTTATTCAAATATTTTACGATGAATATAAGAGGAAATACTAACGAAGAGTTCTAAGCCGACAGGATTCTAGCCTGAAGAGACTACTACAACTGCTATAACTACTACTAATAACTCGCCTGATGCCAACGAAGCTACACACGCTCCTCCTCCATCTTAATCTATTCAGAGCCTCCCTCTTTACCCCCTCCCAAGAAGTTTCCATTTTCTTTACATCTTTCTTTATGACATCCTCAAACCCCATAAGAGGACGGCATTCTTTCTGTTTAGCCCTTGACGGCTAGCCAAAAAGGACAATCTTTGGCAATCTGTCCTCCTTCATCTGCAGAACGTGTCCTAACCATAAAAACCTTTTTTTCATTATAGCCCTAGAAAGCGGGATTGTCCCACACTTTTCGTACAGCCCACAGTTTGAAATACGATCAGTGAGACGGGTACCCAGAATTGTCCGTAGGCAATTTCTCTGCAAAACACTCAGTAAATTTTCATCCGCTTTTCGGAGCACCCATGCTTCAGAGCTATATTTTAGAGCCATTGTCATCACAGTACCTTCGAACATTCTAATCTTGGTTTGCAGACTTATCTTCCTATTCTTCCAAACTTTTTTAATTGTGAAAGAACATCTTGAGCCCTAGCTATTCTACTTTTAGAATCTTCACTACTCCCACCGTCTTTACTAATAATACTACCAAAGTATGTGAAGCTGCCCACCTGATCAATCTTTTCGTTACTTAACTTCACCTTTTCATCTTCACTTATTCCTAGCCTTAGTGACTTAGTCTCCTTAGCATTAATTTCCAAACCTATTCTAGCACCCGAAACTCGCAAAACCTCTAAAAGCTCATTCATTTTGCTCACACTTTCATCTAGGATGCTTAGATTATCAGCATCATCTAAGTCCAGAAGTGTTTTTCCTCTCCATTTGATTCTGTGGTCTCCCATTGCCTTTCCTGTGCTCTTTAAGACAAAGTCTATCCAAATGATCCATCTAAATGGCGATAGAACACAACCCTGCTTAACTCCTGTTTTAGTACAAAACCAGCTGCTAACCTCATTTCCTACCTAAACTGCAGCCGTATTATTCTCGTACATATCACTACTCACTTTAATGTATTTTTCTGGTATACCAAATAAGGATGAAGCCTTTGCTAAAACTCCTCTACCAACAGAATCAAATGCTTACTCATAATCTATAAAATGGATAAACCAAATTTGTTCGACACATTATCTACCTTTCTAAAACCACACCGTTCTTCTCTTAAAACTTTTCCAAACCATCTCTCAGTCTATAAAATATCATATTACCAAGCAATTTTCTAACTAAAGAGACCAGACTACCACCCCAACACCTTCAAACCGCTCCTCCCTCTAGTCCTATAACCCACTGAAATCCTCCTTTCCAAAAAAAACAAAAAAAAAAGGAAAAAAATAATTCCTCAGTAAATACTCTTTTAATCTTTTTCAAACTGACGGAGGTGCTCAACCGCCCTAACACTAACAGGAAGCGAATTCCATACAGAAGGGTCAAGATCCTTCAAAGTAAATTCAGACTCTACACTATTTTTAATATCCACAACCAAGTTATCACATCTTCTTGTATCTTGCTTATGAACAGAGTTTCTGAAATGGTATAAATTATTAAAAGTTTCCGGGACTAGATTAGGCACATAATAAAAAAAAAGTATCGTAACTCGATTGCTCCCTATCTGTCCATCATTCAGCAGCCTTAGAGGCTTAAAGCATGCACTGGTGTCTTTAATTTTTTTATGTACTTTCCAATTATTCTTTCTGCTTTATTTTGTAGAATTTGCACACGCTTGTAATTAACACAAAAATTGCTGCTTCAAACTAAACATTCGCATAATATATACGCGTAGATTATTTCAAAATATATCGTGTGAAGAGAATGTCCCGGAAGAATATGCATCAGTGTTCTGAGAACACCGACCCCACGCACAATTTTGGCAGAAATAATGTCACTATGATGCTTCCACGAAAGATCAGAATCAATATGGAAGCCAAGGTACCGTTATGATTTAAATTGTACAACAGGTTTTTCAAACAGTTCGTAGTAACGAATTGTAGTGAGGAGCGATCCGGCTCCATAGTAAACGAAACCTTAAAAAATGGAATTTTGATTCTAATATATACATTAAAAGGATTGGATTTTTATGTTGGTTTTAAATATATAAGTTTCATCAAATTTAGTCACACTTATCAAAAGTTACGAGCCTGAGAAAATTTGCCTTTTCTGAAAAATAGGGGGAAACACCCCAAAAAATCAAAGAATCTTAACGAAAGTCGCACCATCGCATTCAGCGTATCACAAAACCTTACTGTAGAATTTTCAAGCTCTTATCTACAAAAATGTGGAATTTCGTATTTTTTCCCAGAAGACCGATCACGGGTGCGTGTTTATCTGTTTGTTTTTTTGGTTTTTCCCTCAGGGGTTATTTTATCGACCCATTGATCCTATAATGTTGCAGGAGGGCTCATTCTAGCTGAAATTGATAGTTCTAGTACCCTTTTTAAGTGACCAAAAATATTGAAGGACACCTAGACCCCCTCCCTCGCTCATTTTTTCCCAAAGTCAACGGGTCAGAATTATGAGATAGCCATTTTGTTCAGTATAGTCGAAAAACTTGACGACTTACTACCTCACAGTCTCCGGGGGAGGGGCTACAATTTAAAAACTTTAACCTGTGTTTACATACAGTAATGGTTATTGGGAAGTGTACAGACGTTTTTAGGGGAATTTTTTCTTGGATAGGGAGGGGGTTACATGGGAGGATCTTTTCATGGTGGAATTTGTCATGGGAAAAGGTAATTTCCATGAAGGGGGTGCAAGATTTTCTAATACTATTTTGAAAAAAAAGCAATGAAACGATAAATATGAAAAGTTTTTTCAACCGAAATCAAGGAGCTGCATTAAAACCAAACAAACGGAAATCATTAGGCATATGAGGGGTTCATCTCGTCCTAAATACCTGCTCTTTACGCTAAAGTATTTTAGTAATTTGAACTATTTCTTCTACGGCCTTTGTGATTCGGGGGTCATTCTTAAAGAATTGGGACAAAATTTAAGCTTTAGTGTAACGAGCAAGGTATTAAAGAGGGGGAAAAGCCCCTCATATAAGTAATAAAAATATATGAATATAGAAGTTTGTTACGAAAGTTAATTCGAAAGTTACGTATATTTTTTATTAATAAAAACGTTGGTAAGAAATTAAAAGTTCTAGTTGCCTTTTTAAGTAACCAAAAGATTGAAGGGCAACAAAGTTTCTTCCCCACTCCTTTTTTCTCAAAATTGTCCGATCAAAACTAAGAAAAAGCCATTTAGCCCCAAAAAAATAATATGCAAATTTCGTTCTAAGTATTCATATGCAGAGAGCCAAAATCAAAACATGCATTAATTCAAAAACCTTCAGAAATTAAATAAAAAAAAACAAGTTTTTTTTTACTGAAAGTAAGGAGCGACATTAAAACTTACATTGAACAGAAATTACTCCGTATATGAAAGGGGCTGTTCCCTCCTCAACGTCCCGCTCTTTACACTAAAGGTTTTCACTGTTTTAAAAAGTAGAGTTAACCGAAAGAGTCAAACTTTGGCGTAAAGAGTGGGCATAAAGGCGTAAATTACCCCCTTTCATATACGGAGTACTTTCTGTTCATTTTAAGTTTTAATGTCGCTCCATACTTTCAGTTAAAAAAACTTATTTTTTTTTATTTAATCACACAATAGAACTCTACCCCTTACATCAACAGAATTTCCCGCTCTACAGAATGTCAGTAAAAGGTCTTCTTTACATTCACACAAAGTGCAAGAGAGATCTACCGCTAAATGACATATAGTTTCACATATAGAATTTGTTTTAACATAGATTTTGACTAATTGTTGGTGAGGATTTTTTTCGTAGAGATTGGCTGTCATTTTTTTTAATTAAACATGGTTTTAGGACAAAGCATTGGATATGCTACTTGTCTAACTTTCCTTATACCTTAGATCTCCTATACCAAAAGAGGTGCTTCGGGTATCCGAGATAAGTCCCCAGTAATCCCTGATCGCTGCGACTATCCAGACCACTTCCCATTTGGGTTGGATTGATTCATTTAGATTTGTAAAGTCAACCCGACAACTGCGTCTTAGATTGTTTTTGGGACGTTTTAATCTTCTGGTACCATGTAGCTGACACTGCCACTTTTATGAAAGCCTTTAAAATAGTTGCCTAGCTTTGTTATTTATCTTGTTAATTGACGATTTTGATGTACAGGCAGATTAGACAGTGTTAACTTTTTTATTCATCAGATACTTTCCATTGCTTGCGATCATTTATGATCTAGTTCCAATTCGATATTAAGTAAACCTAACTCCTTTTCAGACAAAATTCTTAATTCATATTTGCCAAAAGTATCAACTGCATAGTATGGCTCACTATCTTGAAGGATTTGAAACAGAAGGCTATTTGGGTAAAGGAAGTTTCGGTGTTGTATTTGAAGCCAAAAGCAAATGTGATAAGGTCAGATATGCAGTGAAGCGCATATCTCTGTCACACAGGTTTGATACTTTAATTGACATTTCTCCTTTTCTTATCTTTTTTTGCCCTACGAACATTTCTGTAACAGAGAACCTACAAATTAAGCATAACTATATTTTCCACTCTTAAACTATTATAAGTGTATCCCAAAAGAAAATAATTTTTGCCAAAAATTTAAATCGAGGTCTATTCAAATATTTTGTTGTGCACGATAGGTTGTAACTTGTTTTTTTCCAATAAAAGATCTAAAGCTGGACAGGCCTACCATGAAAAAAGATAAACTGAGAAATATTAAGAAATATAGCGGACCTATGGTCTGTGGAAAGAAAAAAGATAACAGTCACGAGGGATAGTTTTATTGTAATTAAAACAAGTGTTTCAGCATTAAAAATAGAAATAATCTATAACTTAACCATTTAAAAGAGATAAGGATGAAATCTAAATTTGAAAACAATGAAGAAAATAACCCTTGATAAAAAATTTAACAAAAAAATTAAAATGAAACCAATTTACATACAAATATCACTCTATGATGCAGAGAGAGTAGATAATGTATAATCCTTATCTATGCCCTTATGAACACACAAAAACAAATAAATAAAATAATAAGAAAAGGAATTTGAAGTGCAATTATCTTATTTCGTAGTGAATTGGAGAAAGATAGCTTCATATGGTGTTTATTTTATTGCAAAACCGCATATGCTAGAAAAATAACTATAACTAATTAAATACAAACAAAAGTTTTTTTCAACTCAAACTTCGGAGCAGTATTGAAGGTTAAAAATAACAGAAATTAATACGTAGATGAGAGAGGTTGACCCCATTTCAACAACTCAATCTTCACGTTATTATTTTTTGGTATTTTTATCGAAATCTTCTTATTGTACTATTTAAACAACACTTGTGTTTCAGGAGTCGTTATTAAAGAATTGGGACAACGTTCAAACTTTATCATAAGGAGTGCGGTTTTGAGGAAGGGCGAACCCTTTTTCATATACGTTATTATTTCTGTTCACTTTAAGTTTTAATGTTTCCTCTTATTTTCAGTTGATTTTTTTTTTTTGTTTTTATATAATGCCAAAAATCTGGGTCCCCCTCCTTAGTAAAAAAAAACCTTACGGAAACATCCCTTAGACAGTTCAATCCCAAGGAATATTCACCCTGGACAACTACCGCTAACATATCCACACGTAAAATTTAATCGACAAAGAGAAAGTAAGAAAAAAAATCATATAGGAATTCTCGCAAACTCCCTTTCTGTAAAATTTTCCCTGAAAAGTTGAACTCCAGGAAATTTTCTTCTCAATAGTGCGATTTTTGTGAGACTATTTGACTATTCGGGGGTATTTTCCCCTGTTTTGAAAATCAGAAAATTTTTATCAGGCTCGAAGCCTTTGATTGAAAAACCTAAACTTAATGTTTCTTTTATATTTGGAACTAGCATAATAAGTTAATTCTTTTAATATTCCTATCTATATAAAAAATTCTGTTTTATAGACTTTCGGTTACTATTGTGTCACTTTTTATATGTAGTTCATTACCACAAACTGTTTGAAAATTCTTGCAGGCTTAGCACCTTCCCTCTTAAATATTTAATTACATTTTATTTTCGATTCTAATGCGGTTTTGATATAACAATACAAGATTATGTTTGAGACTATTCAGAATAAAATGTTTTAACTTTATTGCAAAAAAAGCAAATACAAAGTAAGCATCGGCACTGTTCTGATTTTTTTTTCTTTTTTTTTTGACGAACAATAAAAAAAAAATAGGGCTTGAATTAAACGGAAAAAGTTGACAAAAACCAGGAGACCTGTTTCAGCTGCTATTCTGTTTTTTGGTTAAAACGGAAAAAAGTTGTTTTTCAACCCTTTAAGCTTAAAGATAGAAAATATTAGGTGATAATGCTAGGCTTATGCATGTCTCCTCTAGCTTCTTGGATATGCATAATAATCATTAAAGACTTTTCGATTATAAAACATTTTGTCAACTAACTATGCAATGTGCTCAAAATCATTAGTTTTTAACTATAAACCTTAGGTGCTGCGGAAGAGCGTGTTGTCTCCTTCCCCAACAGACCATTCTTTGTCCCTTTCCCATCCTGATGTTCCAATGCCATTTTAAATTAAAGTATGAAAAAAAAAAATACAAAAGAAAAAGGAATATATTAAATAAATAGTCGTCCCAAATCAAATATTTGTGTTGCATCGTACGTTAATCAAGAACTAATAAATCAAATTAAATCACCATTTAAAATCACAAATTAAATCACGTTTAAGGTACTAATCGTACCTTCAATCAAATACTAACAAATATTGCTAAATCAAATGTTTTTGTTGCATCGTACCTTAAAACAGCTTTTTAAGATTACAGTTAACTAATTACACAAAAAAGTTAGCCAAGGAAATATAAATGATAACTGTAACCGAAAATTACAAAAATCAAATAATTTTACAAGCGTATCAATTCCATTAAGCAAAATCAATAAATAAATAAGAACCAAAACAATCAAAAATAAAAATAAAAAGGAAGTCCAAATTAAAACAAGATAATGTTTAGTAAGACTGACATTCCCTCCGCAGCATTTTACAGACCAGTATATAGATTTTACTTTAAAGAAAAAAAAATCCTTACACTATAGTTTAATTGTACCGACGGTAATTGTTAATGGCAATCCACCTGACCCAACCTTGGCTGTGAAATCTCTTTCTCAGAAACTAGCACCCTGTATGGATGCACATTAAACCTCTGCTTATTAGCTGCACACTCTCAAACAACTATATCCAGAATTCGTAACTTGCTTATTTTATAGACTCGAACTACCAAAGGGTAACCTAGGATGGTTACAATGGGACAAAGATTCTGCTGAGTGTAGAACGAGGAAAATCTATGTTATCTCTTGATTGTATTCACTGTCTTTCAATAACCAATAACTGTTAATGAATAAATTTATTTTTCTCGAAAAAAAACCGCAAATTTTCTATTCGAACACTAGCACTTACATTTCTGAGAACATTTCAAGAGCACAAATTACGTCATTTCTGGGACAGGAGATGGTCAAATTGTTTTCTTATCTACGACACACAAAAAAAAACAAAATTCGTAAAATAAAGCAGCACAGCGTAATCTGCTGTTGGAAATTAAAGAGACATTACAAAATTACAGAAAATTCCAATAGATGTTGTAATGGTCGCTGGAACTTAGTTTGAGATTAAATAAGTAATGTGATACTTTAGCATCTGTAAAGAGTAGAAGGATGAATTAATATACTATACTAGCTGTTAGGGTGGCGCTTCGCGCCACCCCAACACCTAGTTGGTGGGGGCGCTTCGCGCCCCACGCCCGTAAGTCGTTACGCGCCATATTAGTTACGCACCATTGTTGTTGTGTCTCTGTGTCCCACCTGTGATATATATATATATATATATATATATATATATATATATATATATATATATATATATATATATATATATATATATATGTTTTTAACTACGTAAAACTTGCGAATATACAACATTCTTCGCTTTCCCATTGTCTGTGCATATAAATACATTGTCAGGTTTACCGACTCTTGAACATGCAACATATAATTGTCCATGGGAAAAACAATCCGTATTCAGATCTATACCTCATTATTCTAATGATTGCCCTTGAGCTTTGTTGATGGTGATTGCTAATCGAACATTCCCTGTGTCCCAGTCGTCATTTATATATCCCCCCCTGTGCCCCCCGGCATCCCCGTTGTAGTTGTGTCCCTGTGTCCCGGTCGTCATTTATATTCCCTGTGTTTCGGTCGTTATTTGTGTCCCGGTGTCCCAGTCTGTAATTTCTCTGTGAGTTTCCCGGTCGTCATTTATTTTCCCTGTGTCCCGGTGTCCCGGTCGTCATTTGTGTCCCGGTCTGTAATTTCGTCAGTCGACAAACATGACGTCAGTCGACAAACAACTTCATGACGACATACAGCTGAATCCTTTTAATGACGTCAGTCGACAAACATGACATCAGTCGACACACAAACATGACGTGAGTCGACAGACACACAAACAAACAACTTATTTATATATATATATATATATATATATATATATATATATATATATATATATATATATATATATATATAAATATAGATATAAAATGGCTTTAAATACAGAAAAATGGCCTGAAAAATGGCTTTAAATACAGTCATTTATTCATTCATTCATTCAATAGCTGTGATATGGTCTGGAAGCAAAATTGCCGGTCTTTCTGCCCATATATTTGTTTTCTTAAAGAATTTAATAAGAATGTGGTTTGATAAATGATGTATAGATAAACAAACACCAATAAATCGAAGCAATCTGATCCGACCCAAAGTAATGGGTAAAACTGATTAAACAAAAGAAAATGCTATTTAATACCCATTTGATGGTTTATATAGGATTTCTCCCAACATCAATTCTGGGTTCTTTCGTCAATATCGTATCCTACAAGTGTTTTTTGGATTTTTTTTCTTCTATATGATCTATATTATCCATTTTTTCTTATTTCAAAATTAGTTTCAATAAACTATTTTAATTTTATTCATATATTTGATGTTGTTGATCCTACTTATCACATTTATTCCAGAATATCACTACTTATCACGGAACCTTTGATAAATTAAGGGTTTAATTATAACTTGTATGTTGTATTTTTCCTCTGATGCATAAAACAATAATCTCCAAATGTTTAGCTATATGTCTATTACCTTGTTCATTTTAATCTTTATATATATAGACTTAATGACGATAGAAAGAAAGCTTTGCGGGAAGCAGAAACCTTGGCGACCTTGGATCATCCGAACATAGTTCGTTATTATACTTCGTGGTTGGAAACCCATCCGGTGGGATTTTATGAGGATCATGATGCAAAATGGTAAGGTGGAGTACTATTGTTTAACGTTATGTTACTTTTGGTATACTCTGAATATTATGGTAAATATAAAAATAAAATGATTATATTAAAGGGAAAGAGATTTTTTTTATAGAGTTAATTTTTCTAAATATTTTCCTAACATTCTTCTAGCAAAAATTTTGTTAAGGAAACATGACTTATGGAAGCTAAAATATTCTAAGGACCAGAAATTAATGTGAACTAAACTTTAAAATCAATAGAATCGAGTAAAGGTTAGTAATGTCAATAGATCATTTTGTGTAAGTTTTTTTTTAATAGAAATGAATAAAGAATAAAAAGTGAATCTCATAAATATAAAAACATATTTTGTATTCCAATTTATGCTCAAATAACGTTCGCATTTATAGATGTCGATTCGGATTCAATATGGCAGACCTCACTGGTCTGAAGTTCAGATGTCTCACTTAGTGAAGGTTAAAGGCCAGATTTGACCAATGGTGGTTTCAAGCTTTCGAGTTTTATATTAGGACATTCAAATTTAAAAGTATGCAGCGAAGTGAGGTTTCAAGATTTTAAGGATAAAATATGTCCATAGGGTGTCTTTCTTGGTATTAAAAGGCTGTCTAATCCTTAACCTGTTTGTGTAGATTGAGGCAGATATTAGTAAAAAAAAACGTAAAAAAACAATTTGGTTTTAAACTTTTTGCTACTATGGGCTATGATTATGTAAAATTGCAAATATTGATTATGAGCAATCCTTTGTTCAATAATCCTCTTAAGAAAAGACCTGAAGAGATAGCGGAGGACCTACGATTGTCCCTCGAAACTGTTGCTCTGAATGTAAATTCTTGGTTTCATGGTAATTGACTAATACCTAGCCTAGAGAAGTCAGAATTTGTTGTTTTTGGAAGAAGTTCAAAGTCAGTGTTGTGTGTGTAATTTCAAGCTATAAATAGTGGAATTTCCTCCATAAAAAGAGTTGATATATTCAGATATTTAGATATTTAAATAGATTCAACTTTGTCGTTTCTATCACATATTAGTAAACTCGTGGCAACAGTGTCCAGGAATTTCGGTTGTTTGTATCGATTAAAGTTTTTTCTGTCATACCAGATCTTGAGAATTTTTTTTATTTTTCATTAATTGAATGTTCCTTTCAATATTGCCCTAGTATCTGGATATTTACTTTTCTGTCACTTTTACGACGACTCTAAATGGTTCAAAATAAATCAATATGAATCAAGGACTGTTTTTTAACCCACCCTAGGAAGAGAGGATGATTATCTGAAACTAAAACATATTTTTTATTTCAGGGCATTCTTGATTTGCAACAAATTTTTCACCTTAATTTGGGCATATAATTTTGAAACATCAAACGTAGTTATATTTTTTTCAAAGCATGAAACTTTTAGTTAAAAATAAACTTGTTTCAAAAGCTAGGAATAAGTACCTTTCCACTTTTGTTAAAATTAAATAAAAAACTAGTTTTTTTAAACTGAAAGGAAGGAGTGACATTAAAACTTAAAAGGAAAAGAAATTACTCCGTATATGAAGTGGGTTGTCCCCTCCGCAATCCTTCGCTCTTTACGCTAAAGTTTTTAATTGTTTTAAAACGTAGAATTGTGGCAAAGAGTAAAACTTTAGCGTAAAGAGCGAGGGATTGCGGAGGGGACAACCCCTCCGGGGTTGTCCCCTAAACCCCGAAACAAGTTATATATATATATATATATATATATATATATATATATATATATATATATATATATATATATATATATATATATATATATATATATATATATATATATATATATATATATATATATATATATAAAGAAATAAAAAGAAATAGTTCTTTCGTTTGAAGTAGCAAGAATCAAATGCAATATTGATTTATTTAAAGTTGGTTTTGTAGATCCCCTCCCGATCTCTGTGAGCCAATTTTTACTTTTTTTCTCTCTATTTCTTTCTGTCTTCCTTCCTTTGTTCTCCATGAGACTTATTGACGCGTAATTTCTTTTTCTTTTCTTATAAAAAGGGTCTTACGAGCCCTTAGTCCCCTTAGTACAAATTTTGTGGATAGCTTTTTTAGATGATAGAGTCAAGTAAAGTCAATGGACTAACAATCCATTTCTAAATATAACCAATTAGTTCTCCTTTGTAAGAAACACTATATGCAACCCAACCATTTATAAGCCGAATTGAGTCAATAAGAGACCCAAGGATCATATAAACCCCAAGACATATAGACCATAAGCGAAAATGGACTAACTATGAGGCTTGACACAATATATTCTTTTCAACTTACTTTTAACAAGCCATCGGTGCTAAGCCATCGGAACATTCTCTGAATTAGAGTTCCGCTCAGTAAGCCCTGAAAAAATGAAAGGGAAGGTGACCCTGGTTCAACTTCGAAATGGGATAGTAAATTAACTAGCGTTACAATTTTCATGAAGATCATGTTACTAAAATAATCACGAAAGACTAGATTATTTACACAATTCCAACATGGATAGGAACAATTATAACTTAGTATTCCCAAAACTGACATCATTTGCAACTTGTTGAAACATGCTGCAGTGTCATCCATATTGTGAATATACCCAGGAATATGACGCACAGTTTATTTCGAAGAGCCTGGATATGTTTAAAATTCACAGCAAAATTACTTGCCCAAGACATACAGACATACGAAATATATGGGTCAGAGGCGCCATTTGGGGGGGGGGGGATGGTCAGGGGTGGGTAAATGCCCACCCAAGATTTTTCAGGGGGCCCAAGCCTCCCCCACAAAGGGCCCTTTGCCGGCCATAATAACCCATCATGTCCAACATAATCCATTCTGTCCAATTGATTTGAAGTTACTGCAGGCCTATTAACCAAAGAGTGTAATTACTTGACGACCGTTGGGGTAATTACACTATTTGCAATTAATCATTGTAAACTTTGAAAGTAGATAAGATACATTATAAAATTCTCGAGTTCTGTCAAATGCCCATTTCCTAGATGATTACGTGACACAATGTGAGTGGGGAGCCAAGATGGAGTTCATGCCCAGCCAAAGATTTGGTCCAAATGGCGCCTCTGATATGGGTGCATTATACCAGGGTGTTAAAGCTATAAAACTCTCAGGGGCGGAAAATTCGTAAAACATTTAATCAATATAAGGCCAATTGTCACCTTTGCTGCAATTTACATCAATGTGGCTTTACCAAGTAAGATTACAATGAATGTAAAAAATATAACTGACGAATTTCCAGAGCTTGAGTGACAGACAAGGCCGAATCCAAGGGAGGGAGCTAGGTTGTTTGATCCCCCAAAAATCTATGTCTGACTTGTAAAATTGTAAAAATAAATAAATATAAACGAATATGTTTTGTAAGTTTTTTTACTTAGTCATCGCCACGTTAACCGATAGCAAATTCAAACTAGTAAAAGCGTAAGACTTCTCAAAACATTATTCACTATAAACAAAAAAGTTTCAGGTCATTTTACGACTCGTATAACTTCCATTTTTCTCAATACAAGACTATTTATCCGTTTGGGTTGGTGGTTGATGCACTGGGTTGAGAATCCTTTGTCTGAAGGGCATGGGTCCGATTCATCGTGAGCAAAATCCAAATTATCACCCAAAAGAACCAAATGTTCAAACTTAAAATCTCCCATACAAAAAAAAACCACATTTGTTTGGACGAAATCAGCCTTATCAATTCATCGAAACTTGTGAAAGACTCATTTAAGTAAACACAGGGTGACTGCACGTGTCAAATGTACTAAAACGAATTCCCCCCTCTTGTTTATTCTTCACAAACTTTAATGCTAAACTAACGTGTAACTTCGTTCCATTCAGTTTAGATTCTTCGGATGAACCTAAGCCTTCGTTCCGTTGAAATGTTACTTTGTGTTCTAGCTGCAAAGCTGTTGCCAAATACTGTATGTCATCGTTTGCAATTTTACATGTGTCACAGATACTAAAGAGATACAACCACCCCATGGATAAATGATGAAATTGTTGCTATTTGAATGTACGCCCATGTAAATTGACTCACGTAATAGTTTTTTTGCTAAGAATTTATTTCGTCTTTCATTTATTCCTAACAAATACAAAACTAACTTCATTTCATTCCAGGGTAGTTGATAATTATATGTAGGAATTCCTTTTTTTTCTGTGCCTCTTTGTAATCACTAGAATCACAACTTTCTTCATTTTAGGATGAAAAACCAGCAGTTTCAGTTGATTTAAGTAATTCTGGCTTAGCTTCAATTTTATCTTTCCTGTTTATCCCTTTCAGACTCAAGCAGGCTATTCAACACTTTTCTTCATTCCATTATAACTTTGCTTTGTCTTCTAACTACAAATTTTGCTGTGGAATATTATTGTTCGCACTTCAGTGTGATTTTTTCGCTTCTTGTTCAATGCTTCTTTTTTTGCTACTTATAGTAGTTTGTCATTTTATATATTTTAGCCTGCGTCATGAAAATCAAAAGCGATAAGAGAAATACCCTCCGGAAATAATTTATGCCCTTTAAATTTAGATAATTATGACGTTGCTAACAAGCTTTTTTTTTGAAAACACAAGGTTTTAGACGAATTTTTTTCAAAATCGTGACAAATCAAGATTATTTTTCAGGCCAGAAAATCCCAGGATGCCAATTTTAGGTAAAAAAAAATAAAAAATAAAATACGGAACCGTTTTCAAGAAAACATTTATGCATTAATAGATAGATAGACAGGCTAAATCAGCGGTCGTCGGCACGGCTACTTGGCAGGCTTATATAGATTGATTCTCATTGTCACTTGTCTTCTAACTATACACAATATGATTTTCTGTTTGATATCATGGCATCACCGTAGTTTCGATACAACCACTCTGGTAAAAATTAGAATTCTTTTTTTTAATTGTCCCCTACTTAGATCGTTCTCGTGGAAAGCAATGTCATTATCCCCGCTATAAGGTTTAATAAATATACATTCAATTTCTGGGGAAAAGTTAAAGACACAAATGTACACAACTATTAATAGTTTAATTAATTTAAAAAATAAATATAGTTCAGACAATAAGATATTTTATTTGCAATTTTTAGGGCTTACTTCTGTACATCATTATGTTTTTGTCGTTTATTTTTGGGTGTTAGTAGGATTTCTAAGCTACGCTGTCTTTTTACTTGAAAAAATGCCCGTACAATTTACCATAATTAAAAATAGGAGTATTGATATTGACACTAACAGATTCAAAAATTTGGCTTTGCGACACATGCATAGTTACGGCAAGTACGGTTGGACGTAAAAATTATTAACGCAGAATGGTTTATTTGAATTAAACTATCCTAAAGTTAAGCGTAAGTCGAAAAATGTAATCTTTGTTTCCTGATTTTCCCAGCAATCATATTCAGCTTAATTATGTTGCTACATAAGTCCGTAATATTAATACCGGTTCCATTACGCATCCCTCCTAAAATATCTAAGTTATACAAAAGTATAAATTTCGTATTTTATTTATTTTTAAGTCTTGGTGTGGTAAATCTACAATTTAAATTGAATCGAGGAATTCTAGAGTAGATTCAGTTCCTCAATTTTTCTATCTTTTACCGAACCGTAGCTTTTATACGATTTATATTCGTCTGGAAGTTGAACGACAATTGTTGCCTTTATCTAACTAATTGCTTTACTGATCAGACCGTAAATAATTCGCTCCCTCATTAAAGTGAAAGTTTGTGTGGACCCGGTTCAATAGTAGCCGAAACTCTAGAAAATGGAATTTTGTTATCAATAGCTACATCAAAAGAATCCTATTTTATTGCTGATTTTAGATAAGTTTCATCAAATTTAGTTTTATCCATCAAAAGTTACGAGCATGAGAATATTTGCATTATTTTAGAAAATAGGGGGAAAAAACTCCGAAAAGTCATAGAATCATAACGAAAATCACACCATCAGATTCAGACTATCAGAAAACCCTTGTGTAGAAGTTTCAGGCTCCTATCTACAAAAATATAGAATTTTTGTATTTTTTTGCCACAAGGCAGATCACGGATGCTTGTTAATTTGTTTGTTTGTTTTTCTATTTTTTCCAGGGTTGATCGTATCGATCCAGTGGTCCTAGAATCTTGCGAGAGGGCTCATTCTAACGGAAATAAAAAGTTCTTGTGCTCTTTTTAAGTGACCAAAAAAATTGGAGGGTACCTAGGCCCCCTCCCACGCTAATTATTTTTCCAATGTCACCAGATCAAAATTCTGAGATTGCTGTTTTATTCAACGTAGTCAAAAAATCTTATAACTGCGTCTTTGAGGATGACTTACTTCCCCACAGTCCCCGTGAGAGGGGCCACAAGTTACAAACTTTTACCAGTGCTCGCATATAGTAATGGTTATTTGGAAGTGTACAGACATTTTCAGGGTGATTTTTCGGTTGGGGGGGGGGGGGTTGAAAAGAGGGCGATATGTTGAGGGAACTTTGTTTGGAGTAATTTGTCATCGGGGAAGAAAATTTTCAAGAAGGGAGCGCAGGATTTTCTAGCATTATTAAAAAAAATGAAAAAATAAATATGAAAAAGTTTTTTTTTCAACTGAAAAAAAGGAGAAGCATTAAAACTTAAAACGATTAGAAATTGTTACGCATATGACGGGCTCACCTCCTCCTAGTATCCCGCTCTTTACACTAAAGTATTTTTAGTAATTTCAACTATTTATTCTACGGCTTTTGTGATTCAGGGGTCATTCTTAAGAAATTAGTACAAAATTTAATCTTTAGTGTCAAGAGTGAGGTACTGAAGAGGGGGTGAACCCCTTCATATACGTAATAAAAACATGAGAATACAGAAGTTCGTTACGCTAAAGTTTTTTAACTGTTTTAAAAAGTAGAGTTAAGAGAAAGAGTCCAACTTTAGCGTAGAGAGTGGGGCGTTGATGAGGAAGCAGCCCCTTTCATATACGAAGTAATTTCTGTTCGTTTTAAGTTTTAATGTCGCTCCTTGCTTTCCGTTAAAAAACTTGTTTTTTTTTATATTTAATAAACGCAAAGAAACTATGATTTCTCTATAGGCTATAAATTACAAATAGCTTTATTTTTGAATTAAGTACAAATAATTTCAATAAGTAAGTATAACAATAATTTATCCTTATTTTAATATACAAGTTTAGGTGGTTCCAGAATCACATGCCAACACTTCTCCAACCCCTAAGTAGCAAGAAGTTGGGGTCAGGGGCGTAATTCGCTATGCTGCAGAGGGTATAACAGCCCTTGCCAGACCTCAGTTTTCCCCAGGACCCCAATTACTCCTCCCCAGCTTAAATTTAGTTTTGTCCAATAATTTTTTCCAAAAATAAGGTAAGCCTGAGTAATTCAAGCATCCAGAGAAACGGGTCAGTTTTTTTAGTGCATCTTTACCTTTTTTTTAATATAATATAGCTCATTTTTTAGTTTTCTCTGTCATTTTCACTTGATTTAGAAAAATTGGCTCCAATTTTGCCCCCCCCCCAGGATGTTAATTGCGCCATTTGCTGGGGTATGGATTCAGTAATTCACTAAGAATGTTGTTGCAAACCATGAACTGGATGACCTCTAATTCCCTTTGAATCAAAACACTTGACAAATACCTTACCGGAGCATGCTTTAAAAAATGAGTGCATCACATTTACAAAAAGGTGAATTGTCTAAAGAGTGATTGTATTGAAGGCATACAACCGTGATTAAAAAAAAAAAAAAAAAAAAAAAAAAAAAAAAAATGCAGGAGTCAAACATAAGAAACTTTAATTGGAAGTCCAATGCTTTACTAACAGAACCACGCCTCTAATAATATGATTTGATATATTTGTAATTGGTCAATTTATCAAGTACAATTTTATATACTGTACCTTAATTGTATTTCTTATTAAGGGGGCTTGGAGAAGGAACACACGACAGATGTTCTTGCAAACCTTCACTTAAGGGTTTTGAAGCGTAATTATCATTATGATATCTTTCCAAGCTTTTCTAGCTTGGAACGCATAATAGCATAATGACATGCTTCCAAGCTTTTCTACTTATGAAGTGACAATAAAATTTGTGTTTGTTGTGCTATATCGTACTTTCGGATTGTAGAATTGATAAAAATAAAGTATATATGAGCAATAGCTTTCAAATGAGCCATTAAACATCGCCCTAAAAAATTCTGGTAGTCCACTAGTCCCTTCCACATGAGACATGGAACCAAAAGTGCCATTTTTAGTGCCATTTAGAATTGCGAATGGTGCTATTTATAGAGAAAACGTAGATATGCAAAATATCTTTTATATGAACTATGACAAATACGTCTACGTTGTTTTGATAGCCTGCTATCCCTTAAGCAATGGCACAAATAGTGTAATTTTTAGTGCTATATGGCATTTGCAGATGGTGGTATTTATAAAATGCACATGGATGGGAAAAATATATTCCGAATGAGCCATTAAGAATCTCTCTATGATATTCTGGTAAACTACCAGCTCTGACAAAAAAAAAGAAAAAGAAAAAGGAGACCGTTCAGTGCCACCCACGCAAAAAAGTGATTTTGCCTGTCGTCCAAGGCGGTGAACTATACTTATTCTCTAAGAGTTTTTTAACTATTTTGATTTGAATTGTGCACTTTTCATTTTGATCTGACTTTCTTTTTCGAGGGTTTCAGATTTTTTTGAAATTCACCATAAATGTGTTTTCACAGTAAACTTTTGTGACGAACCGAAATAATAGTTACTATTCTTGAGTCAGTGTCAGATGACAATTTGTTTTCACTAGGCAGTTTTTTCTAAAACCTGTTTTTTAACTTTTGGTTACTATGGGTTGTGTTTTGCTCTTTACTAGGTAATACAAACATGACACAACTTAGGCGAATCTTTTTTTTCAAAACTAAGGCTCTTAATGAGTTTTCTCAAACTCTTGACCTATACAGATTTCTTTTTAGGCTGGGAAAACCTCGGATACCAGTTTTCAAAATAAATATATGGAGCCGTTTTCAAGTTAAAATACACACATATACAATTATTGCTCATTTAAAAAAATTAAATAAAAAAAAACTCATTTTTTTAGCTGAAAGTAAGGAGCGACATTAAAACTTAAAACGAACAGAAATTACTCCGTATATGAAATGGGTTGTCCCCTCCGCAATCCCTTGCTCTTTACGCTAAATCTTTTAATTGTTTTAAAAGGTAGAATTGTGGCAAAGAGTCAAACTTTAGCGTAAAGAGCGAGGGATTGCGGAGGGGACAACCCATTTCATATACGGAGTAATTTCTGATAGTTTTAAGTTTTAATGTCGCTCCTTACTTTCAGCTAAAAAATTAGTTTTTTTTTATTTAATTTCTGAACATTTTTGAATTAATACATGTTTGTTTTTGGCTCTCCGCACATAAATTATTAAAATGAAATTTGCATATTAATTCTTTTTTTGGCTAAATGGCTTTCTCTTAGTTTTTATCAGACGATTTTGAAAAATAAGGGGCGGGGAAGGAGTCCTAGTTGCCTTCCAATTTTTTTGTTACTTAAAAAGGCAACTAGAACTTTTAATTTTTAACGAGCGTTTATTAGTAAAAAATATACGTAACTTAAGAATTAACTTACGTAACAAACTTTCATAATCCTATATTTTTATTATGTATACGAGGGGGTTTGTACCCTCGTTAATACCTCGCTCTCTACACTAAATCGTAAGTTTTGTCCCAATTCTTTAAGAATGACCCCTGAATCAGAAAGGCTGTAGAATAAGTAGTTGAGATTACTAAAAATACTTTAGCATAAAGAGCGAGGTAGTTATCTCCTCCTAAATAGCTCGCTATTTATGCTAAAGTGTTTTTAGAACCCCTCATATGCGTAATAAACTCTGTTCGTTTTAAGTTTCAATGCTACTCCTTCCTTTCATTTTAAAAAAACGTTTTCATGTTTATTTTTCATTGTTTTCTTATAGTAATGCTAGAAAATCCTGCCCCCTTTTCATTGAATTTTTCTTCTCCCATGACAGATTCCTCCAAGGAAAGATCCTCCAACATAGCCCCCTCGCCTCAGCCCCACCCCGAAACAAAATAAAATCCCCCTGAAAACGTCTGTACACTTCCCAATAACCATTACTATATGTTAACATTGGTCAAAGTTTGTAACTTGCAACCCCTTCCCCAGGGATTGTGGGGGAGTAAGTCATCCCCAAAGACATATTTATTATGTTTTTCGACTATGTTGAACAAAATGGCTATCTCAAAATTTTGATCCGTTGACTTTGGGAAAAAATGAGCGTGGGAGGGGGCCTAGATGCCCTCCAATTTTTTTTGTCACTTAAAAAGGGCACTAGAACTTTTCATTGCCGTTAGAATGAGCCCTCTTGCGACATTCTAGGACCACTTGGTCGATACGATGACCCCTGGGAAAAAGAAAGAAAAGAAAAAAAAAAAAACAAACAAATAAACACGCACCCGTGATTTGTCTTCTGGCAAAAAATACAAAATTCCACATTTTTGTAGATAGGACCTTGAAACTTCTACAGTAGGATTTTCTGATACGCTGAATCTGATGGTGTCAGTTTTTTAGAGTTTTCGTTACTATTGAGCCGGGTCGCTCCTTACTACAGTTCGTTACCACGAACTGTTTGATTAAGATGTTTCAAGTTTATAATTGTTCGATGATGAGCGCTAGCAGACGGTCGGTCTGTTCTTACACATTTACTTTTATACTTTGTAAAGTATACCGTTTTGTAATTACAGTTTTATAAATAAGGATTTTAATTACGGTTTTACAGCAATACTTTTTATTTAATCAGAGACACTCACCAAGATCTAATAAAACATAGTTGAATGTTTATCAGACCTTTGTAAAGGTCATTCTATGAATGGTGTTTCTAGCGTTAAACTGTAGTGGTTTGAGAAGCACTGAATTCTCCAAGGAATTTGTTATAGGCTTCTGGCAATTATGGATTCGTATTAATGCATATCTGGACGGTTTTCTTGAAAACAATAAGTTATGCTGTGATTTTGTTTGACTAGTGAAGAGGAAGGAAGCAACTTCACTTTGAGCAAGTGAAGAAGTTTTTCTCCCTTCTTTAAATAAGGAGAGAAAACCATAGATTGATTGTACGCACTGTTTACTTGACATTGTTTTTGCGTTCTAAATTTTTTCACCTTCATCAATTGACAGGAAATAGTGAGAAATAATAGAAACATTGAACAAAATGAGTAATTGGCTTAAATAAAAGAATGCAAATTAAACATATTTGTATGAAAATGTCTTCTAATTATTTACAGCATTTACAAAACCTGTTATTAAGTAAAAGTACAAGCAGCCAGTTTCAAAAAAGTGATTTACACAGTAAAAACAAAAGATTCCCCAAGAAATGTCTTGCTGAATTTTAAACAAGTAAGAAAATTCAATTTTTTGTTGTTGAGACTGTGATTTTTGTTTTAAGTCCAACAAATTGCTGAAATTATTAAGATTTATGTACTTTTAGCAAAAAAAAAAAAACGAAAGACATAATCCTCCTCAACGCAAAAAGGTTTCAATAATCAAAGTGGTTGGGATCTCAATTGTAGATTGAAATTTCTGGAGCATCATATTTGACAATGGTGTAATTTAAAGTAAATTTATGTAAAAAACATTTTTGTGTACACACAAAAATTTATGTGAAAATATTTTTAGCTTATCATTACTATTTCAAGGCAATGGATATATTTATTATTAGGAATTTTCTTAGTTTTGTGTTATCTAAGTAACAATTATAGTCTATTAAAAAAAGAGAAAGAATCTTTTTGGCTATTTTTGCATAAACGCAAAACAGCAAATATGGATATTTAAGATCATAATACACAGAATTTTTTCTGTAGGATTTTGGATTAGGCTCTGTCTTACGCAGTAGATTGTCTATTGAGCACTGTTCCTGTCCGTGGTTACTATTATGACCAGTTGGGATGAGATATATGCAACCCGAGTGTTTATGGAAAAGTTAATATTTGCTGAGCTTCTGTTTGCAATAGTCACAATATATGGCTTAAATACATTATTTGTTATTCAGGGTTGTTACCGTTAATGAAACATCTCCAAACTTGATGATTTTACAGGTAAAACAGAATGAAAATTGAAGTATAGGCTAGTTGTAAATATTAACCAACAAAGAGAGATAAAACTCCATAAAAAAAGAAAAAAAAACCTCAAACGAGACTACGGCCAGTAGAGAGGAAAGACTAAAACAACGCATCATGAAGCTTTGATGTTCTCATTGAAGTAACTCTAATAGCCTCTTTTCCCTACGTGGATCAGTAGCGACAATTGTTCTTATTATTATTGGTGGTGGTTTTATTTGTTTTTAGTTTAGTGTTTTTTTTTCTTTTTATCTTGTGCTGAGGACGCCTAGTTTGGATACAAGCGAAATATCCGCGTTGTTTTAGTCTTTCCTCTCTACTGGCCGTAGTCTCGTTTGAGGCTGTTTTTTTTGTGGAGTTTTATCTCTCTTTGTTGTTTGTTGTCATGTCTAGCCAGTTCGGCTTAAGACCTTTCATTTGTAAATATAGCGGTAAGTATAGTTGCAATGTTTTTTATTCTCAACAAATCGGAAATTCTACAATGGTTAGAGTTCCCGTAAAGTCCTAAATATTCTGTTCCAACGAATTTCAGCTTTTGAAATTCTATATTTTTTTGTTGATAAACAATATGAACAATTTCGGTTGAATTTCAAACAATTTATTTTATAGTTTAACAGGGACGCTAACACGAGATGATCCAGATGAAAATTCAACTACAGGGAATTCTGCAAGTAAGTTTAAGTAATTTTCTTCCTCTTTGTCCGCCCGTAACTATTTTATAATTATATCGATACTATTTGAGGAAACAATGTTAATGTTCATCTAAAAGTTTTCTTGAAGTTTAAATTTTACTTGAACAAAAATCTGAATATGTATTGAACTATGTGTCGTAAACTATATAGCTGAAAAGTATAACCGTCTTGAACAATATGTATTTGTTTTCCGAAAGCATAATGACGATAAATGAAAAATAAATAACAGTATTAACCAAAATGACTGGGAAGAAATCGTGATCATAAACAGAATTTTCGATGTTTAATGAAAACTAACGTCGATTCCTAGAAACTAAACTATCAAAGAATTAATGTGATTCTGATATTCATTTTTATTTTCAATGTTGTAAAAATAATATATAATATTATAATGTGTTTCGTCTTCAGTAAAGCGCGAATGTTTGAAGGGGCTTTGAAATTTTACGATAAAGAGAAGGGGAAGGGGGCAGTAGCCAAACTCCCGTTTCTAGTAATTGTTCTTTTTTGGAATTTTCAATTTAATTTTTGCAAGTTTTTAGATTTATTTATTCTTGAATTATATTAGTACCGGTTAATTCTATACTTACTATTAAATTTAAAAAAAAGTCTTTTTTAAACTGAAAGTAAGTAGCGAGATTAAAACTTAAAACGAATGAAATTACTCCGTGTTTAAAAGGGGCTGTTCCTCCCTCAACTTCCCGCTCTTTGCGCTAAATTTTTACTCTTTTTCTCAATTCTACTTTATTAAACAGTAAATAACTTTAGTGTAAAGAGTGGGAAGTTGAGGGAGGAACAGCCCCTTTCATACACGGAGTAATTTCTGTTCGCTTTAAGTTTTAACGTCCCTCCTTACTTTCAGAAAAAAAAACTTGTTTTTTTTTATTTAATTTCTGAATGTTTTTTAATTAACGCATGTTTTTATTTGTGCTCTCCGCAGATTAATAACTAAAACGAAATTTGCGTATTATTTTTTTTTGGCTAAATGGCTTTCTCTTGGTTTTGATCAGAAGATTTTGAGAAAAGGGGTGGGAGAGGAGGCCTAGTTACCCTACAATTTTTACGGTTACTTAAAAAGGAAACTAGAATTTTTAATTTTTAACGAACGTTTTCATTAGTAAAAAATATACATAACTTACAAATTAACTTACGTAACGAACTTCTATATTACTACTATTACTACTAGAGTCAAAATTGCAGAATCCTGAGTCAATAGGAGGGATATAGACGGTTTCTGTTGCTAGACGGCTACTAATGGAGATAGGAGAAGGCTAAAGTAGTAACTAGACCTTAGAGGGTGCAGAGTGGAGATGGGCTTGTAAAAGTTTGAAAGATTAGTGCAAATTTAATCACGAGCAGTGTTGCCTTTGGTAGTTGGGACCAGAGGGTGGTTCTTTTTTTCAGAGTTTAATAAACTGTGATTTTATTTTTTTTTATTTTTAACTTGTGCAAATTTGGAGCCTTTACTTCAGTAATAACGATCACACCTGATCTATATATTTTAGGAAGGGAATCTAATTAATTAAGCAATTCAAATTTGAGACTCCTAGTGTTGCCTAACAAAAGTGCGGGGAATTGAACACGGCCTTTGAAGGTGTCATTTTTTCACTTTTACTTTTTCTTATGTCACAAATAAGGTCAGAGATACTACTGGGTCAAGGATTCAAATTTGAGACTCTTAGTGTTGCCTAACAAAAGTGCGGGGAGCTAAAAATGACCTGTGAAGGTGCCTTTTTTTCACTTTTACTTTTTTTATGTCACGAATGAGGTCAGGGATTCTAGTGGGATTTGTATCAGAGGGTAAGCTTATATAATCAAAACAACAGGCTGGGGGATCACAGGGATATCTTTTTCATGTGAAATGGCATTTAATTGAACAGGCAAAAGCAGAATATCTAAACAACAGTAGCCAAGTGGCAGTTGCGTTTGAGGTGAACTGGAGGGATGAAGAGAGATCATGCTTTTTTGCGGGGATATGGTACGAAGATTTTCCATTTACTGGGTTCACAAGGGGGCAGAGAAGGATAAATGGAAAGGTAGGATCATCTTTTCACGAGTTGTTCCTGATGCGCTGTTTTGAAAATCAGAACACAAATACTGAGTTTGATCTCCTTCAACTTTCTTCGAAAGCGATAACAAGTATATGAAGTTGCAACTGCAAAGTGTCACTTTTCTTGCGGCTAGTTATATCAGTCAGAAGTAGTGAAAATTGCAGTTGCATCCAGTCGCACTTTGGATTGTTGTAATAGTAAAAGTAGTGGCCTTAAGAGTTTCAAGATTTTAACATCCTTAATTCTATGATATTATAGATACACCTTTTTGATAAGTTGGATGTAATATATTTTCATTTAATTAAGGTCAACATACCCTTTAATATTCCTGTAAAATTTTACCTCAATTAGCTTACCCTGTTTGGACCAACCTAGGATCAATATCCCCCCTTAACCTAATGAATAATACTGCATATAAAAATGGACAAGTTGTAAAATTTAATTTTTTTTCCCGGAGGCTATGGGACTATGGAATTTGTGGAATAATAGCTATTATATACTATAACTAATTTCAATGGAATGGCTTTTGAGGATTTCTATGCGTGTCAGTGGCGGGTATCTAGATGAACAAGAGGGGAGAGACAGGTTGCCCTTTACTCCTGGTTAGACATAACTTGATTTTATCACACCAAATAATTGCTAGAAACAAACTTGCCAAGCTTGGTAAAATAAAAAATAAAAACGTTTTGTGCCGAGGAAAAAACGTGAATAATTCAAATCAATAATAAAGTTAGAATAAAATATAAATATTTTGGTTGATTCTCTTTTCAACTGTCTTCAGTAAAAATAAAGTAAATAAACGGCGTAACTCATATAAGAAAGACCCCAGGAAAAATAAAAACAAATTATGCCTTAAAATAATCACTACCCACCAGTACTTTGTATGAGTCTAGTTTCAACCCCCCTGCGGTTAAAACAGCTGTGTACTTTGTTTAAAATCATATGGGAGACGTTGTGGTTATGTTTTCATTAAAATTTTTGCTAGTTGGTAACTCAATTCTGTTAAACAGTTCAAAATAATAAAATTTCTTAATGCTCATCTATGATATACGTTCAGTTTGGGGTATGAGTTTTGGTTGATAACTTCCCTATACCCTTGTCAATGATTGATTCTAACAAAGTAATGGGATATACATTGCAAAATAAAATGGGCTTCTTAGAGTTTAGTTCTTGAATTTTTTGAGCTTCAGACAAAATCTGAAGTATCTAATGAATATAGAATAAAACTATTTTTTTTCTTTTTAAGCAAGGAGTTTGGTTGAAAGACAACTGCCTATTCCTATGGTTATGTCTTGGCTCTTTATAACCGCAAACTAAAAGTTTTTAGCCTCTTCGAAACTTGAAACGTCTGTAATTGGTTATTCATCTTATCTTGCAGACTTAATGTGAAATAAAGATCACAATGTGTCGTTTTTGAAGTGTCATAAGAAGATATTAGGTTAGGTCTTTTCACAAATCCGCATAAAAGAATACCATCTAAAACCCAACTTAGAAATCATACTTCAAAGGGAAAGGTTTCAATATGAAAGTTTCGATAAATTTCTGTTTAAAAAAGTACAAAAAAAGTAAGGGATAGGATCGATAATTGAAACTGCAGTTTGCGTGAGAAAGTAGTTACAACATCGGAAGTATAAAGAAAACAGTTGTTTCGGCTGAGATACATAGTGGTTTTAATAGTTAATATTTTGGAGTCAATGCTGGTAATACTAAATAAAAAAGACAAGTTTTTTTTAACTGAAAGTAAGGAGCGACATTAAAACTTAAAACGAATATAAATTATCCGTATATGAAAGGGGCTATTCCCTCCTCAACTTCCCACTTTTTGCGATAAAGTTTGACTCTTTCTCTTAAATCTACTTTTTAAAACCGTGAAAAACTTTAGCGTAAAGAGCGTTGCGTTGAAGAGGGAACACCCCCTTTCATATACGGAGTAATTTCTGTTCGTTTTAAGTTTTAATGTCGCTCCTTACTTTTAGTTAAAAAAAACTTGTTTTTTTATTTAGTTTATGAACGTTTTTGAATTAATACATGTCTTGGTTTTGTCTCTCCAAACATGAAACGAAATTTGCTTTTTTTTTTGCTAAATGGCTTTTTCTTAGTTTTGATAGGACAATTTTGAGAGAAAAAAAAGAGTGGGGGAGGAGGCCTGGCTGCTCTTCAATCTTTTGGTCACTTAAAAAGGCAACTAGAACTTTTAATTTTTTTACAAACGTTTTTATTAATAAAAAATATAAGTAACTTCCAAATTAATTTTCGTAACGAACATCTATATTCCTATATATTTACTACGTAGATGAGGAGGTTTGCCCCCTCTTTAATACCTTGCTCTTTACACTAAAGCTTAAATTTTGTCCCAATTCTTTAAAAATGACCCCTGAATCACAAAGGCCGTAGAAGAAACAGTTGAAACTACTAAAAATACTTTATCGTAAAGAACAGGTATTTAGGAGGAGATGAGCCCCTCATATGCGTACAAATTTCCGTTCATTTTTTTTTAATGCTGCTTCTTACTTTCAGTTAAAAAAGCTTTTTTACATATTTATCTTCTCATTGTCTTTTGTTATGAATAATAATAGAAAATTATGCGTGCCCTTCATCGAGATTCTCTCCTCCCGTGACAAATTTACCCATGGAAGGATCCTTCCAGTTAATCCCCTCCCCTAAGCCACCAGAAAAAAGTTCCCCTGAAAACGTCTGTACACTTCACAATAACCATTACTGTTTGCAAAAACTGGTCAAAGCTTGTAACTTGCAGCCCCTCCCCCGGGGACTGTGAGGGAGTAAGTAGTCCCCGTAGACATAGTTAATGTGTTTTTCAATTATGCTGAACAAATTGGCTATCTCAGTATTTTTAACCTTTGATTTTGGAACAAAATGAGCGTGAGAGGGGGTCCAGGTGCCCTCCTATTTTTTTGGTCACTTAAAAAGGGCAATAGAACTTTTAATTTTCGGTAAAATGAGCCATCTACGCAACATTCTAGGACCAAGGGGTCGATACGATCACCCCTGGGGGAAAAAACAACAACAAATAAACACGCACCCGTGATCGGTCTTCTGGCAACAAAAATACAAAATTCCACATTTTCGTAGATAGGAGCGTAAAAATTCTGCAGTAAGGTTTCCTGATACGCTGAATGTGATGGTGTGATTTTCGTTAAGATTCTACGACTTTTAGGGGGTGTTTCCCCCTATTTTCCAAAATAAGGCCAATTTTCTCAGGCTCTTAACTTATCACATGTAAGACTAAATTTGATGAAGCTTATATATTTAAAATAAGCATAAAAATTCAATTCTTTTGATGTATTTATTAGTATCAAAATCCCATTTTTTAAATTTCGTTTACTGTTGAGCCGGGTCGCTCCTTACTACAGTTTGTTACCACGAACTGTTTGGTTATAATTGGAACCCATGTCCCTTCATCATAGGCAACGCAATAGGGCTGCCTAAGTAAAGCGCGATATGGACACATTATTTGGAGTTTTAGGGAATGACACTTTGTATTTGAGAATGATAACCTCCTTTCCCCAGAGCCCTCAAGGCAAGTGATTTTAGTTATGCCCTAGGGAATATAACATATATATAGAAAGGGTGATCGTATAAAGTTTTGAGGGGGGTCATTGTATTGGTAATCATAAGTGCTAGTGTCCTTTTTGAGATTCAGAGTGATCGGAGTGTAGATGCCCCACCCCCCTTACCTCATATTTTCCCAAAATACACCTAATAGAAATTTTAAGATGGCAACTTGTAGTCATAGAAACTTCAGAAAGAGCTCATTCGATTGGGAATTGAAAGGGCTAGGGCTCTTTTTGATAGTTGAAAGTGATTAGAGGGCAACTAAACCCTCCTATCATACCCACCATTTTCCTTAAGCATATTCAATCAAAATTTTAAGATAGCCATTTGTTCAAGGTAATTGAAAGTGTCGGAAATTATATTTTTGAGGATGACAACCCCCCTCCCCCACAGACCTAAGGACAAGGGTTTCAAGTTATGCCCTGGAGGCATATAAGGTATACATAAGAAGGGTTATTGTGTAAATTCTGTAGGGGGCTCATTGGGCTAGTAATTGGAAGTTCTAGTTCCCTTTTTAAGATTCATAGTGATCCAAGGTTGGATACCCCTCTCCACACACCTCGTTTCCGAAATGTATCTGATATAAATTTTGAAATGGCCATTTGTGTTGTAGAAAAACTTTGAAAAGATCTCATTCGATAGGAAATTGAAAAGGATAGTGCCTTTTTCAATAGCCGAAAGTAATTGGAGGGCAACTAATCACTCTACCATGCCCACTATTTCCCCAAATTCATCCAAAACGAATTTTAAGATAGCTATTTTTTTCAACGTAATTGAAAGGCCCAGAAATTATGGCTTTGACGATGATAACCCCTTCAAAGCCCTCAGGGCAAGAATTTCAGTTATGCCTAGGGGTGTATAAGGTCTATATAGAAAGGTTGATAGTATAAACTTCAGAGGGGGTTCATTGGAGTGGCAATCAGAAGTTCTAGTGTCTTTTTTGAGATTGAGAGTGGTGAAAGGGTTGATACCTAACAATATTCATTTATAACCCACTTACATCAAAAGATAAATATTGGAGTAAACACAAACGAAAATCAACAATAACACAAAAAAACAATAAATTACCGAAAACAATTAAACAACAATAACAAGAAATTAATAAAGTTAATAAAATAAACGGATTAAACCATGGTGAGGCGACAAACACCGATACGCTGTTTCCTAAGACTTTTTTTGTATAAACAAGTCAGGTTGTCAGTAATGTTCGGAAGGAAAGCATATTTATAATTTTTCGATTCTTATACCAAAGATGAGGATAGAGAAGATATTCACAAAAACGGAAATAGGCCATCCAAATATCGCTAAAATTCTTATTCCTAAGAATAGGATAAAGCCTAGAAAGGTAAAGAACAGAATGATCTAAAAAAAAGTAGAATCAAGCTTTCTAAGGGAAATACAATTATATTTGCCTTGACTGGCTACAATTTTAGAGTAACCAATTTGGATCTCTTTTCTATCATCCCAGAAGGTAAGCTCACGAAAATTTTTTAAACATTTGGCAAGTGTAATACCCAACCTCCAAATCAAATCTACAAGAGGGATGGAAATTTTCTTAGAAGTTAAAGGTTTAGGTGGGGATGGAAAATTGAAAGAAAGATACTTACATTTACCAGCGTTGAGTGAAAGACCTATTTTAGTAAAAGAATAAGAAACTTTATGAGACATCTGTAATAGTCTGAGTTTATACCGGCTAATTAGAAGAATATCATCAGCATAAGCAAGGTATGAAATATCAGTTAACCCAACAAAACACACAGAAGAAATATTCTCAAGAATATTCGAAATACAAAATTTAAAAATACTTCGAGATAATGCTCCGCCCTACCCAACAGAGACAATAAAAGAAGAAAGGGCACCATTAGTCTTAATTAGAAGATAGGATTTACTATGCAAAAACTTATGAAGAAAAATCAGCGATGGATAATGACGTGACTATAAAGAGAATAAAGAGTCTAGCTGTGTACAATGCTATCGAAAGCCTTAGAAAGATCAAGAGCCCAAATGTGTAGACCATACTCTTAAGCAGAAATATCTTGAAAAAGACAGACAAGAACACGGTGTGTGTGCTGGCAACCGATACCAGACCAAAAACCGAGCTTGTTCTCCCCAAAATTAGCATTCAAATTAATGAAAGGAGGAAGGATATATTCAAGGACTTTACTAATATTGCAAGTAACCATAATTGGCCTGTATTAAGAACAGTCCAATGGACTCTTTCTTCGCTTAAGGATGGAAGTGATAGTTCCCACAAAAAGTAATCAGGAACAAGAGAAGAAAAAATACACATTTGGAAAAGCAACCGTAAATGGAAAAACAAAGACGGGCAGTTTACTTTAAGATGACAAACACTATTTTCGTCAACATCATCAGAGCTTGATTTCAATATCTTAATAGATACAATTACAGCATCAACAGAAACGGACAGAACTTGTGAGTCAAGGAAGACGGGAGAGCCGAATCCAGCAATTTTGAGTAAAATGAGTAAAAACACTTCCCAGCTGGTGAGATAAGGTAATTAAGATTTACTCAGTTGTCCAGTTTAGATGAACTAATCACTTTTGTCCCATTCATTCTTGTTGGTAGGAAAATCTAACCATTTACATCGGCTTGATAGCAGACGTTTTATAAACACACGTTTAGTTTTTTTTTTAATAAGTAAGTAAGTAACTAACTACTTTTATTACCCAAAAATTCACTAGAATTACATCGGAGTACGGATGGAAAAAGAAAAGAAAATCACACTACGAACATAACCATAATTAATTTTTATTTTTAACCCACACGATACATAAAGTAAATATGGTGGAGTAAGAATAAATATAAAAAAGCACAAAAAGAAAAACAATAAACACAAATAGTCAACGAAAAAAACGGATAAGGTGGTGGTGAGGGGATAGGCACGCAGAAGCTGTACTAGAGAGTTTTCTGTGAAGAATCTCCAACTTTAAAGTTATATCAGGAACTGAGAATTTTTTAACAAGAGTCCAGTTTTTTGTCCAAGGAGGAAGATACAGAAGAAATTGCAAAATTTGAAATAATTTATCCGAATTCTTTTTAAATTACTATTATTAAGAAGGGGGAAAAGACCTGAAGCATAAAGGACAGAATGATCACAGAAAGTAGAATAAAGTTTAGCCAGCGCATGTCTATTATACTTCCCTCTATTTGCAACAATTTTTGCATAACCAATCTGAATCTTTTTACTTATATCACAAACAGTACGCTGACGTAAGCTCGAAAGATTGTTAGTAATAGAGATACCAAGCCAACGAATACAATCAATAAGAGGGATAGTGAAGTTATTACAGTGAAGGGGAGTAGCATTAATACAGTTATAGGGAAGAAACTCACACTTATCTATATTAATTGAAAGGCCAATATCAGAGAAAGCATCAGAAACTATAGAGACCATATTGGAAAGACCCTTTTTGAAACGGCTAATCAGAAGCAAGTCGTCACCATACGCAAGATAAGAAACATCCGCAAGACCAGAAAGATATGTACCTGAAATCTTAGCCAGCACACTAGAAATACAAATCTTAAAAAGCGTAGGGGACAGAACACCACCCTGCCTAACACCTTTTCGCATTCTTATAATAGTCTCTGGTGCAGATCCTAATTGAAGAAACGAATTTGAATACCAAAACCTAAGAAGCATTATAATAGAGAGATTGACCCCAGAATTATACAAAGAAAAAATGAGCTGACTATGGACCACACTATCAAACGCTTTCGAAAGATCCAAAGCACAAATATAAAGACCATTTCCCTTGGAAGAATTATCAGCCAATAGAGAAGACAGAATCTTATGCGCATGCTGACAACCCACCCCACTCCGAAAACCAAATTGGTTCTCAGCCTCAATAATATTTTTAGTCAAAAATGGTAGAAGGATATATTCAAAAACCTTACTAATATTACAAGATACAGTAATAGGTCGATAGCAAGAACAATCAATCGGTGACTTTCCCCTTTTTAAAATTGACGAAACAGTGCCACACAGAAAACTCTCAGGTACGTATGAAGTACATAGACACATTTGAAAAAGAAGCTGAAAGTGAGATATAAGGGGGGTGCATTCAATCGTTATATGCATCTTAGAAATACCATCCTTATCAATTGAATTAGATTTTAAACTTTTAACAGCATTAATTACGGAAGAAAAAGATATGGGCACTATATGGCGTTGCGAAAACATTGTACTAAAGAGGAGGGTAAGAAGGCGAGTATACACAGAATGCACTGAATAATTAATCACTGAAAAAATCGAAGAATAATGTTTATACCAAGCTGAAGTTGGAAGGCAGTTATTTGTCATAGTTTCATCATTTATCTTGTCAGAATTGATCACTTTTCGCCAATCCTCCCTACTTGCAGGGAAATCCATACCGCGGTAACGTGCCGACCTAAGATAACGTTTATAATTGGTTTTAGTTTTACGTTTGATATCAGCGACACACCCAGAACTTGGCCGACCACACTCATTCCATATCTGGAGCCATAATTTTGCTTTATTTTTTATCGACTTTAAACAAGGGTCCATTGAACAGATAGGTTTTTGTGTTCTTTTACGAATACGTTGTCGAGGTACGGCAGCTTCTTCTGCCCTTTTCATACACATCACAAGTTGGTTATAATAACAGTCAATATCGGCTTTACCATTCGTAGGTACCTGGCGCTGAAGAAGATGATATGGAACACGTATTTTAGAAAGAAAGGTTGTCAAGGTAGAGATGTAGTGCGGTATATTGGCTTTGCTCCAATTACTTTTTTCAAACCACTTCGATTTTTCTCGTGAGCAATTGATTTCCGATAGATCAATATCCATTGTAAATGTCGCTGGAATTGGCATGTGGTCAGTATCTTGCTCGTTAACATGAACAGAAGCAGAAGAAGAGATAATACCAGTTGAGCAAATAATATGGTCAATATCACTTGTGCTTCCAGAATGATGAACATATGAAAAATCGTGGGATTTGGGCACAACGCGGTATGAAGGAAGACACTCAGAAAGCAGTTCCCTTCTCACAGAAGATCGATTAATATCAGTGTTTAGGTCCCCAATTATTATATACTGCAGAGAGTTTAACAGTACCTGATTCACAAGATTCTTAAGCAGACCACACGCCTTTCCAAATTTAGTTAAGGATCTGATCGAGTATCCTTCATATGGAAGATAAGAGTTTATAAATACAATACTGCGGACATGCATAGCCAAAAAAAATTCGTCGGAGTAGAAGAGTACTGGGGAGGGTAAATGAATATCCCGTTTAAAGACACAGGCTAGTCCACCGGAAGAGCGACCGCAAGTAGCTTTTGCTGGACTCAGGAACGCAGTATGATGCTGACTTCGACAAAAAAAAATTCAAACTTGAAGCAGTGAGAAGATACTCCTGGAAACATACCAAATCGTAGGAACCGTACAACTCATCAATAACAGAATCCTTATCTTTGGTGCCATTTATATTGAACGAAATAACTAAGATTGATGCACTCATGGTTGAAAGGTGGATTTGCACTTTATTCGATTCTTAATAACGGGGCAGGAAAAGCTATAGGAAGGGTGTTTTTGGCTGCAATTTGCGCAATTGGGATCAGCAATGCATGGCTCATCTTTTGTTGAAATGTGTGGCCCTCCACAACGAGCACATTTCGGGAAAACGCTGGGACAGGAGTACTGTAGATGGTCTAGTGATCGGCATTTAAAACAGCATTTGGATAGGTCCTTGAACTCGTAAACAGGAAAAATTTCATAGCCCACTCTGAGGCCATGCTTAAAAAACGTAGATTGTGCAAAAGAATCCAAAAAGTCGATTTTCACAGACTTAGATAGGCCCTATCTCTTAGCATCTATGATACCGTGTTGGCTTCCGAGTACCGTAATGTCAACGTCGGTAGGAATATTACGGGATATACAAAAAAACCACTTGGAAGCCACTTTTGTTGTAGTACCGGAGATTATGTTCTGGATTGACGAGCAGAAGTCCTCCGTAGCAGACTTGTCCATATTAATATACCACTTGTCATTGATGGGCTTTGCGCTACGTACTAATTCATGTCCAGTAATTTGGTCTATAGCAGCTTTTCGCTTAAGAGGGTCAGATAAGACGTCTGGAACCTTTGAGATGATAACTGTTGCCTGCGAATGTCTTCAAGTTTTGAAGACATTCCCAAAACAACTTGATGGAGCTCATTAACTTTTGAGAATAAAGAGGTGTAGGCAGTGGCAGGGAGTCAGGATACTTCCGTAGGACGCTTTATGACGAATGTCGGAACATCAGTGTCAGTTTCGTCAAGAGATTTTAGTAAAGTAATTATGTCGCTGAAATGGCTAACCAATGCATTAGTTCCCTTCCGAATAGGGCAATCTTCATGACCCGGAAAAAGCTGCCACAATAACGTCTTTGCCACCTTGACCGAATTAGAGTCAAAAAACTCCACTCTATGCCTTTTAATCACGTCATCCTCTGCTCCAATTAGCAAATTGCTCTGTACAAAATTAAATACAGGCGAATAAACAAGGACAGGATTATCGTCACTGGTAACAGGCATCACGCTGGTTCAATTTTTTCTTCTATAATTCAAGTACAAAAAGTTCTTTTGATAATACTCTTATGTAGGTCAAGGTTACACGTCACTTTATCCTTAACCAGTTATTGCGAAACCTTGAATTGTAATGAACGAATTTCCATTCGATGAGAACTTATAGCCGAGTGTTGAAATAGTTCACAATTCTTAAGCTAAAAAGGGCTTACTGAATTAATAAGTTCATAAAATATCCAATTCAATCCTGGTGTGTTCACTTTGAATGCAGATTCAATAAGTAAACACACACAGTGTACACTGACAAAACTACTGACACATGATAGCTAGCCACGGGTTCGTCCTTCCTTTAGCCTTCTCCAGGAAATTCTCTACGACCCAGCTAATGCAAACTGTTGGATCGGACACTCCGTAATTACGCATGATATACGAGTTCTTCGTCCACGGAGGAAGTCTCAGAAGGAACTTCGCGAATCGAAAAAACAGAACTCTTACTTTTGTACAAGATTGAAGATTCAAGATTTTATTTAAACTTCTGTACAACACACACAATATGAAAAAGGGTCAAGCCGGAGACACAAGGTCGATTGACAAAAACCTGGTATAACAATATAGCACACCTATTTGACAGAAAAAAGAAACAAAAACAAATGCATAAAATAAATATAAATAAATCCACGACTCACCACTAGACGGGAACCCACCCACAAAACAACTGACACTCGGCAAATATCAATCTGAAAAACAAAACAAAAACAGTGTGCAAGCGAGGGTGACCGATGACCGGCAACTTATTTGAAAAAAAGAAATGAGCCCACCTTATCAATATCAAACAAACAACTATTCACTTTAAGATTTTTTTTTATTACTGATTCTTGAATTTATTTATATGGATAGAATGAAGTTGCTTTTTAATATGTGGGAGAGATTTACTGTAGTCAATATATGGTAGATAAAGATGCCATGAACCCATGATCGATAAATATGGCGAGAACCGTGATCTCTCAGTGGTTAATTTCAGCTGCTGCATTCTCCATTTATTACGGGTTTCATAAACATGGTCAGGTTGCTCAGGGAAAAAATTTCTCGTACGAAAGTACAAAGGCAGTTCTGAGTGGTTATATTTTACCTTGAATGAAAAAGAATGAAGAGTGAATAATTCTGAAACAGACAAAATATTAGTTAATAAATATATAGTTTCAGTTTTAGATTTATTTGGATAGGAACAAGGCGACGGTAAATATCTTTGCAAAATTCGAAGAGCCTGGTTTTGAAGAGTCTTTATTGGTTTTATATGATATTTGAAAGTTGCTAAATGAATTAGGGGACAATACGTATGATGCGAATGCACCAAGGCAAAATAAATGAGTCGTAGAACTTCACAGGGGAAAAAATGCTGAAGCCTCCTCATTACACCAACTCCTTGGGCGATTTTAACGCGTGATCTATTACAATGTTCTTTATAAGATAGATTTTCATCAATAGTTATACCAAGATACCGGAGTGAAGTTACCCTTTGAATTCGAATATCTGTAGCCTGATCAATTATAGTTGAAATTCCTTTTGCTTTGTGTCCAAGTCTACTAAAAATGATGAATTTCGTTTTGGCGGCATTCAATGACAAAAGACTAGCTTTTAGCCATACAATCTGCTGGGAAAACACGATATGCAGCTTCTCTTTGACATCATCTTCCGACTTTCCTGCAAGTCTTGATCCGGTATCATTCGCGAAAAGAACATTCAGGCTGTTGGTTTCTGTTGCTGATGGAAGGTCATTTATGTATATTAGAAGAGCAGTCGTCCCAGAATTGAACCCTGAGGAACACCAATATTGGGCAATAAGCATGGATCCGAAACTGTTTTATTGATAGTTGTTACTTGGGATCGACCTCTTAGGTAAGATGCGATAAAATCGTGCGCTGGTCCTCGTATCCCACCATGGTTTAATTTAAACAACAATATTTCTTGACAAATCGTGTCAAATGCCTTCTCAAGATCCAAAAAAATACTTGCCGGAATCATTTTTTTATCAAGACATTCGTGAATAAATTGGACCATTGTCAGGATAGCGTCCTGCGTACTATGTCCCTTTCTAAACCCATACTGATTTTTTGAAAAATAATCATTCGAAATAAGGAAATTATACACTCGATTATGAAAACATCGCTCCATTAATTTAGAAAAACCCGAAAGAATAGATATAGGTCTGCAATTCGTGCAATTACTCTGGTCAGAGCTTTTATACAGTGGTATCACCTTTGCTTTCTTAAATGAATCCGGAAAAGTTCCCGATCTAAATGACAGATTTATCAAATGACACATTACTTTATTAATACTCGGTAAAATAACTTTCACAATGTTCGTGGACGATTCATCAATCCCCGGGGAATTCCCATTTTTTAAAAGTTTACCAATATTGGCAAGCTCTTTCTCTGTTACCGGTGTTAAAAATATAGATTTTACAGAAGGGTTTACAAGGTGTGTACAATAATCACATTGACCATGGGGCAGGTTATGTTGGAGCTTGTTGGCAACCGATTGTCCAATTGACGCGAAATGCAAATTCATGTAATTAGCTATTTCTAGCTCCCTTTCAATTATAAGACCATGAGCGTCCTTTATTTCTGATGGTGTAGAAGTTTTTGGTGATCGATTTAAGCAAGAATTGATTAGCTCCCAACTTGTCTTTGGTGACTTACTTACTTCTCTAAAAGAATCAAAATAAAATTTCGTTTTAGCATTATGTATTATTCTGAAAGTAGATTTTTGTATTTATTGAAAGTTGTTTTATTTTCATCGCTTGTGAATGATAACAATTTTTTATAAAGACAGTTTTTTTTTATTGAGGTCAAAAGGGAGGGCGATATCCACGGTTGAATGGGTCGATTATATTTTCCTTTTCGTGTTTTTACTCTGGGGCATGAGTCATCAAAAGCAGCGTTAAATTTTTCAAAGAAATGAGCCATCCGCAGAGTTTATGTCTTCAGCATCAAATACACGAGACCAATCGATAATATTCAATTTATCCTTTAAACAGTCCAGATTTTTTTTTATTGATAATCCAGTGTGATATTTCTGGTGCTTTTTTTGTTTTGAAACTGATATTTCACATAGGAAATTAACAAAAAATGATCCGAAAAATCCGTTAAAACAATTTGTGAAGACGTGGCTGGTGTTGTTAAAAATATGTTGTCGATGAGAGTTGCACTAGTGAGTGAAACCCGCGTTAGGATTATACATGAGGGAATCAGCGATTTTCATGTCATTAGAGAAATAAATTCGGTTGTTTGAGTATTTTCATCATAATTCAGTAAATTTATTTTAAAATCGCCCATGACCACAACATCTTTATCGTCTAGAGATGCTAATAAGGATTCCAAAGATTGCAGAAAAAGCGGGATTGGTGCCAACAGAGGCTTATAAATGACAAAAATTTGTAATTTCTTGGTTCCGGCCCGACATTCAACAGCCAAAATTTCACACAATTTTTCAACGTCAACATTTTTTGAGCTCTGACAGACGTTTAAAATGCACTCCTTCTTTCAAAAATAACCCGAAGCCACCTTTTCCATGGTTTTGTCTACTTTTTTCAATGAAATTTTATCCCGGAATTTTAACATTATGTTTTTTGGCATCACTGATGAATGTTTCACAAACTCCCAAAATATCAATTTGATTTCTTGGCAATAATCTGGTTAGTTCATCAATAGAACTAATTAGTCCCTTTGTGTTTATAAATCCAATTCTCTTCGAATTATTTTCAAGTCTATTTATTTCATCAGGAGAAACTTACGATGACGGTTTTATTTCTGAAAAAGTGTTATTTTCTCTTTGGCCAGAAACATTAAAAGTTTCAGAAAGTAACGAAAGGTTTAGAGGTTTCCCCTTCAAAGATGTCAGCCTATCGCGTCCCCCCACAACCGCTAACTTAGAATTCATATAAAAAGAGTCAGAAAGATTCTACCTCGTGCCAGCAAGTCCGCGCGACAAGGACCCCGTGCCATTGATGAATCATGAAAAACCTGCCATCCTTCGAGCAAACTTATATTGAGTAGGTATAAATGAACAGAAATAACTGGGGCAAAAATAATGAAGAGAATCTTGAACCAAGCTATCCTAAGTAACACACGAAAGTAAATAATCAACATCACACAAACACAAAAATGCAAAATATATCAATCAAGAGCGGAGTAGACCTTATTTTCTCACACTAGTCGCCTTTAGTGATCTTACACTTTTTCCCACTGCGACTCTGAATCCGATTTGTATTCAAGCCACAATTTGGCACCTTTTTGCTTCAGGTGTGTAAATTGTACGGATCCATTATCTCGTAATTTCTTACCCTTAGCCAGTAATTTATTTCTCACAGTATTTAATTTGGTCGGCAAGTCCGTGCAGATCCGGACCCCTGTTCCTTTCAATTTCGATATTGATCTGAAAATACATTGAATATCTATTTCTGAGGATACTGAGAGGAAACTGGAAGGGCAGTCAGCTTACGGGTAGACACGTTCGACTTCTGAGATATTCGGTAGGACTGTAATATTTGAACATTATCAGTGATTTCCATTGTCGATGAAAATAATGTTGACACATTCGCGAAAACTGTCTGTTGCTGTTTTTCTTTTGATAATCCGTGGATAATTAAGTTGATTTTACGGTCTTTAACTTCCATTTCGAGTAGTTTCGCTTTGATTGTATTACATCTCGACTTTCGCTCTTCAAGCTTGTTTTCTAGGATGACAATCTTCGAATCACCAGACTTCATTTTTCAAAATTTGAACCTCGTCCGAAATCGACGACAGCGTAATAGCAAACTCACTTTGTTTGCTAATTATGAAATATAGCTTCTTTTCCAGAGCCTTCATTCTATCATCAAACATTTTTTGGCTGATTGACGACATATTTGTTTAGCTTTAAAGTCCGCTCTCAAGTGAAATTTAAACTTTAATTAAAAATATTAACTCAGTTGCTAACCGAATCCAAATAACAGAGACTGGGCTCCGTCAGTAACACTAGTCAAACAAGTTCTCTAGTTCACACGTTGAATGAAAAATCGGTATGAAAAATATACATTGGACGGACGATAAATAATTCCAAAAAGATGCTATATACAGTACATCTGGGAGGGCAATGGCATTATACAGCGACGCAAGAAATCTGCAGAAGACTCGATGTCTGTTACCAATGATTAATCCGTAAGCAATCCGGATTTTTGCCTCTACGTGTCGTAAAAGTAACGTTCCTGTCGAGTGGAGGCTTCGACCGATTGGTAAACCAAGGAAGGTAATACTCTCACATGGCTTAACAGCTGAATCACCTAAAGGAATTTCTTTCTCATAATACCCCGCATTGAAGAACAGTACGGCCGATTTAGAAACATTAAATGATAAGCCTATTTTATTATATTCCCTACCCAAAATATCAAATTCTTCGATAGTCGATCGGCAGACCTGTTAACTGGTACAACAACGGATTCAGTCGGACATGAGGGTATTTTAATTTGCGCTCTAAGGTTATTGTACATATAATACACAGCTCTGACAATACACAGATTTAGCCCATGTTTATACACTTCTAAAAGGATCTGCGCATGCACCAACGAGTCAAACGCGTGGCTTACATCAAAAGAACTAATAACTAATGGGTGACCTGTTACCTCAGAATCAGACAAAATAGCAGCAAGGGCGAACAGAACATCAGCGCAACCAAGACCTACCGTAAAGCCAAACTGGTAGTTTGGCATTTTGCATCAGTTTCTAACATTCAGCAATATAAGCATTTCAAAAAGCTTACATAAAACTGGCGACACAGTAATTGGGCGATAAGAGGAGTATATATTAGCTGGCTTCCCTTTTTTCAGGATGGGCGTAAGTTGTCCTCTACAGAAAACATCGGGCACAATACCGACTACGAATATGATCTGGTACAATAATGCTAACATTTCATATAAAAGACGAGTACCATTCACAAGATGAAGTGCACACAAACCGTCAACTCCGCACGATTTTTTCTTTTCAACTTAAAGACTTTTGCAGTTGCATCTGAAACAGTTACGGTAAAGTCCGGAAGACTCGAATTTGATAGCACAGATTCAAGTTGCTCGATATATGGCCTTGCTACACTGGGATCTGGGGCACTAAATTCAATCGCATAGTAGGCTCACCAGTCGTTTGGGTTACAAGGCATGGACTTAGGCCTTTCTTCGCGGTCTCTCACGCGATCTTTCCATAGACAATTTGGATCGTTGATTATTCTCTCTGTATATTCATGTTTCACATTTTTTCCATGCTGCTTGAGGGCTTTCTCAAATTTATGTTTTGTGTGTTTACAGAGACAATTCAACACGCTGGATTTTGAGCGACCACCTTCCCTCTATACCAAAAACCAAAACTTAGCATTCAAATACACTTCCAGAAAGTAGTTGACCATTATCAATCCATAACCGCAGCCATAAGTTTGCTTTATTTTTAACAATTTTCAGTTTAGGGTCACAAAACCGTATTGGTTTTGTTGTGCTTCTTCTAACTCACTCCTGAGGGATGGCAACCTCCTCAGAACGTTTTAAACACCACACGATTTGGTTGTAGTACTATTTCAGTTCATAATTACTTCTTGTAGAGCAAACACTTAGCTGGAGTTAACGAAAGGGCACATGTAAAGAACCAAGGAGTATAGCTAGGGTTGAAATATATAGTGAAATATTAGCATTTTTCCAGTTACTTCAAACAGACCATTTAGAAGCAAGAGAATCTGCCTGGGCTGTAATATTTGTTCTAATTGAAAAAAAAGAGTGATAGTGGAAGGTGATCAATATCCTGCTCAACATTGTGATGAGTGTGATTCCTCAAGCTTTATGTCAGTTTTCATATCAAAAATAATTTTAAATTCGTAACTCTCCTATTGAGGAGAGTTTTATAAATTTTCACATGATTTGGAACATTTATTTAAAGAAGTCATATTCTTCTCATTATGAGGCATGTATGTAGGCTACTGATTAAAATGGTATTTCCAAGCCTTATAGCTAGAAAATGCTCGTCAGAAAAAGAAAATAATGGAGACAAAAAGATGAGCTTTTTTCTTATAATACATGCTAAAACCCCGGAAGGTCTTCCAAAAGTAAAAATAGCATATGTTATGAAAGCAAAGTGATTAGCACTTTGGTGAAGGAAATTAAAACTCATTCCTGTCAAAAGATGTTCCTGAAAGCATACAATGTAAAAACTTACTGTGCTGTTCATCAGTCGTAAGATCCTTGTTTTTTGTCCCATATACATTAAAGGACACTGCTGATAGTGATACAAACATTAATTAGTTTCTGGCAAATTACGACTTGCAATTGCTTTCAGTTTAGTACAGCTATATAGTGAAGCTATATGTGCAGCTATATGTATGCTTGTCTACAATGATAATCAGTTTTTCACGTACTGGACGTATACTAGTGATGGATTCATAACCATTTACCTGATTTATCACAACTTTTCATTTTATTTTGTCTGAGAGAGTAGGGGGAAGGTTCGACACAACAATTGTAGCATGCGAGTCGGGAATTGCAGGCTCTGGCTGTTGTGGGTAATTCAATTCATAAGCATCCATCTTTGACGCAACGACCTTTAGTAGTATTTTCACACGATTAACCTTTGTAGAATGCCTAAGGTAAGGCACATCAGGCAGAATGTGAACCGCGGTAAGAGACTTGATAACATAAATCGGAGTCGATTCCTCCTCAGTGTCTAATTTGTTTTATAAGGTCAAGAATATATTTTACATTATTTGTAAAAACTTTTGTGCCAATGCACCATGGGCAATTATTTTTAGGCACAACCTTCACACTAAATTCATTTTTTTTTCATTAGCAGTAACATCGCATTCAAAAAAGTCTATTGCGTGTCGGATAATAATATTGTCTTGAATTTCTTCTTCCTAGCTATTTCGCGAATAGTTCATTACAGGGTACTGCACCTATTCACAATTATCCATAGCTTGATGTCAGTAAAGTGTAAATTATCCAATTGGTTTATATAGGTGTAAATGGTATATTTGCAGTTGGAAGCAGGGTTGCCAACCTGAACACTTCGATTAAGCTTAAAGTTAACACTTATTTGAAACCAATCTGAAATTTAATGAAATCAGAGTCCAGAGATGTTCAGTTCACCAAAAAAACTCGTATACTGTCCAAATAGCAAGTTGATAGCTTGAATCTAGGCCAGGTCAATTTAATCCAAAACATAGTATTGCGAAATAACAGTCACTGAATTCTAGCTAGCTTCACAGAATTTAATCTAAAACAAAATATTGCGAAATGAGCTTCCTGAATTAAACTAAATTCACAGCACTGAATTAATGAATGCCACAACACGTCAAATCACTCTCACGGGCTCACTCATTGACTGGCTGTCACTCTCATACGCGCATACAGTCGTTTTCATAGTCCTATTGCAAGTAGTTACAGTCAAAAGAAGCTCTAACAGCATCAAAATTTGTAATCGAATTTATAGTCACAATTGGTTTCAGTTGCAAGAAATCTTAGTCGAAGGTATTCATCATATAAGGTAGTCACAGTTATAAATAGCGACAGTCACACAAAGCTGTGACAGTAAGTGGTCGAGGTCACATATAGTCGCATTCGCAAGTAGCGATAGTCAAGGTCGTAACCCCTAATAGTCGCATTCTCGAGTAAGTATATTCTGTCAAAAACAGTCTCAGTGACAGACGCGATTATTCCAAGTCGTCATCTTAAGTTTACACAGTCACAAGTTCTCGTAATAGCAACCCCATAGAGTCACAGCCACAATAAGTCATAGTCCTTTTACATATAGTTGGAGCGGAAGTTGCAAGTAGTCAAACTTGACAGTATTTACAAATAGTCATAGTCACAGTCTCAAATAGTCACTAGTTAATGTTATAGTGTAACAGTGTTCCTGTAAGTTCCAAGTTAATACCTTTAGCCACTTTTAGCTATTGCATAAACTAGGTGCTGGGCCTTTTCATGACTTATCAAACGGCTTTTGATAAACATTTTTTGATGAATAATGTGGTACAAAAAATGAAAATAACTTACAATTCTTACGCCGGGGGTATACAAGGCAGGGCAACTGGTTCCATTTTGAAAATTTGTGCCGAATAAATGGTCAAATTTCCAAATATATTTAAAGCTTCTTCTGTGCAAATGTTCGCATCTTATTTAAATATTCTTGGAAAATCATGAATAATCTTTGAGATTATAATCTCTTGAGGACAATTCTTATTTCTCTTTGAAGATGTATTTTGTAAATTATTATTTTTCTTTTCACAAAACTGAAGTCTTTTAATTTTTTTTCCATTTTTACAATGTGAGTTTTCATGTTTAGGATAACATGGTTTTTGCTCTGACAGAAAAGTATCTTTTCATTAACTTATTAATCATTTGAGAATAAGACTTACGCTCAAAGTTTACTGTTAGCACTATTAGAAAATTTCTTTAAGTCCCATAAAGTCCAATAAAGAAAAATATTTATTAGAAATAAAAGGAGAGCAAGCTGTACTTTTTAGTTTGGCGAGATAAACTTTGAAAAAATAAGTTAACAACTTTGTTTTAAATATAACTACTAAAATGATTCATTAGGCATAGCTTGAATTTTTTTTGTATTCTGAATTAATCTAAATTGGGAGAAAGATTAAGAGACTTATTAAGAAAATACTGATCAGTATTGACAGTGTTGACAAAATAAACTAAGATTATTTTGACTTTAAGAAATGGCATTAGTTAAGTCCTTAAGTTCCTGTGTTGCACAATGACAGTTCAAATAGAATTTTATTTTTAATGTTAATTCAAACTGTTAAATTCTGAAAATATAATTAAATGTTCCAGCTTGGTTAGCCTACTTTCCCTATTTAAACATGATTGTTTCTTCTAGAAAGCAGTCTTAAAGTTATTTTCTTAAGCTTATTTGTGGAAAAACCTCAGGTATAATACTTTTATTCAAGGGATATTTATGTATTCCTTGGAAAATTCATATTTCTGTATGTTGATATTACAAAGTAATGTTACTGTAGCAAAATAAACTCTATTTTTCCAGTAGTGAAAAAGGAACAGACCTATTTGTTTATTCAAATGGAGTTATGTGAGAAGCAAACACTTTATCACTGGCTGAATGACGAAAAGACTAGACAAAATGAGGGGTCTACGTTGAAAGGATTATATATATTTCAGCAGGTGGTTCAGGCAATTGATTACATTCACAATCGCGATATTATTCATAGAGATATAAAGGTAAAACATTTTCTTTTTCCTCCCACTTCTTTTTCAAATCTATATTTTCTGTTTCTGATCAAAGACTATTTATCATTGTCAGAACAAAGGCCTGCCTAAGTAAAGAAAATAAAAAAAAACATATTTTTTTTAACTGCAAGTGAGGAGCAACATTAAAACTTAAAACGAGCAGAAATTACCCCGTATATGAAAGGGGATGTTCCCTCCTCAACGCCCCGCTTTTTACGCTAAGGTTTGACTCTTTCTCTCAACGCTACTTTTTAAAACAGTAAAAACTTTAGCGTAAAGAGCAGGGCGTTGAAGAGGGAACAGCCCCTTTCATACACGGAGTAATTTCTGCTCGTTTTAAGCTTTAATATCGCTCCTTACTTTAAGTTAAAAAAAACTTGTTTTTTTTAATTTGACTTCTGAGCGCTTTTTAGTAAATCCATGTTTTGATTTTGGCTCTCGGCATATGAATAATTAAAGCGAAATTTGCATCTTTATTTGTTTGGTTAAATGGCTTTCCCATAGTTTTGATCGAATGATTTTGTGAAAAAATTAGGGGGGAGGACGGGCAGTTACCGACCAATTTTTTGGGGACTTTAATAGGCAACTAGAACTTTTAATTTTCTACGAACCTTTTCACTGGTAAAAGATATACGTAACTTACGAATTAGCTTACGTAACAAACTTCTATATTCATAAGCTTTTATTACGTATATGAGAGGGTTCGCCAACTTGTCAATACCTCCCTCTTTACACTAAAGCTTAAATTTCGTCCCCTGAATCACAAAGGCCGTAGAATAAATAGTTGAAATTACTAAAAACATCTTAGCGTAAAGAGTGAGATGTTAGGAGGAGGTGAACCCCGTATATGCGTAATATTTTCTCTTCGTTTTAAGTTTTAATGTTACTCCTTACTTTCAGTTGAAGAACTTTTTCATATTTTTTTTCATAGTTTTTTTTTAAATAATGTTAGAAAATGCGGCACCCCCTTCATGGAAATCTTCTTCCCCCAGGACAAATTCTTCCATGGAAAATTTCCCCCACATAGTTATAAGGTTTTTCAACCATGTTGAATAGAATGGCTATCTCAACCAAGGGGCCCTCCAATTTTTGTCACTTAAAAGGGGCACTAGAAATTTTCATTTCCGTTCAAATGAGCCCTCTCACAAAATTCTAGGACCACTGAGTGGATACGATCACCCCTGGGAAAAATAAAAAAACAAATAAACACGTACAAAATTCTACATTATTGTAGATAGGAGCATGGAACTTGTACAATACGGTTCTCTGATAAGCTGAATTTGATGGTGTTATTTTCGTTCAGATTCTATGACTTTTAGGGGGTGTTTCCTCCTATTCTCTAAAATAGGGCAAATTTTCTCACGCTCGTAAATTTTGATGGGTAGAAATAAACTTGATGAAACTTATATATTAAAAATTAGCATTAAAATGCAATTCTTTTGATGTAACTATTGGTATCAAAATTCAATTTTTTAGAGTTTTGGTTACTATTGAGCCGGGTCGCTCCTTACTACAGTGAAATTTCAAGAACAGCGAAAATTCACAGAATTATGAGGAAGAGTACTCAACTAGATAAAAATAAACTATATTTGTACAAGTTGTCAAAAAGATACAAGGTTAAAATTTTCAGAGACTAGTCAGCAAATGATGAAATAAGTTATAAAACATAATGTGCATACAAGCAGTCAAAAGGAAGCATCTATAATATTGAAGGGAGGAGGTATATTTAATTCGATTGATAAATATAACACCTATTGATGTTTATTATGAATTTGCCTAAAACCCCTTCACCAACTTAATTGGGTCATAGGATAACCAAAAGCCGGCTTAGACAATGTAATTTACTATTATTGACCAGAGCCTCTGATCAAAACTTGTTATACACTTATATTCAACAAAAAATAACCTATGGACTTAGTCTTTCTAGATCTGTGGTTCTTGATCAACTTACTATAAACACAACTATAAACAAATAACAAACAAAATTAAAATTACTTTGTAAGTCGGGATGCCCACCGATATTGTGACAGATAAAATTAATCAGTCAAAATACACCTCAGTATCAGTTCCCTAGGTCTTGACATTACATTTTGGTATAATACTAATACTACTACTACTAATAACTCACTGCAGCACAAAGCCGCCTGAGGCAAACACAGCTACGCACGCTCCTCCTCCAACCTAATCTATTTAAAGCCTCTCTCTTTACACCCTCCCAGGAAGTTCCCATTTCCCTTAAATCTTTATTTATGACATCCTCCCAACCCAGACAAGGACGACCTGCTTTCCGTGTAGCCCAAGACGGTTGGCCAAAAAGGACAATCTTCGGTAATCTGTCATCCTTCATCCGTAAAACTTGGCCTAGCCATCTCAACCTTTCTTTCATTATAGCCCCAGAAAGTGGGATTGAACCACATTTTTCGTACAACCTACTGTTTGAAATACGGTCAATCAGCCTGGTACCCAGAACAATCCGTAGGCAATTTCTCTGGAAAACATCTAGTAAATTTTCATCTGCTTTTCGGAGTGCCCATGCTTCGGAGCCATATTTGACCACTGTCATCACTGCAGTTTTCAATATTCTAATCTTGGTTTGTAGACTTATCTTTCTATTCTTCCAAACTTTTTTTAAGAGTGAAAAAACACCCTGAGCCTTAGCTATTCTACTTTTAACATCTTCACTGTTCCCACCATCTTTACTAATAATACTACCAAGGTAACTGAAGCTCCTAACATGATCAATCTTTTCGTTACCTAATGTCACCTGTTCATCTTAACTTATTCCTAGCCTTAGTGACTTAGTCTTCTTAACATTAATTTTCAAGCCTATTTTAGCATCTTAAACTCGTGAAACCTCTAAAAATTCACTCATTTCGCTCACATTTTTATCTAATATGCTTAAATCATCAGCATAATCTAAGTCCAGGAGCGTTCTTCCTTCCCATTTGATTCCATGGTCTACAATTGCCTTTCCTTTGCTCCTTAAGACGAAGTCCATCAAAATGATCCATATAAAGGGGGATAGAACACAACCCTGCTTAACTCCTGATTTAATACAAAACCAGTTGCTAACCTCATTTCCTACCTTAACCGCAGCAGTATTATTTTCGTACATAGCGCAAATCACTTTAATGTATTTTTCTGGTATACCATATAACGATAAGACCTTTGTTAACGCTGTTCCATCAACAGAATCAAAAGCTTGCTCATAACCGATAAAACTGAGGACCAAAGGTGTTTGACAACGATGGGACTTCTCAATTATTAACCTAAGAGTGAAAGCATGGTCGACACATTCTCTCTCTTTTCTAAAACCGCATTGTTCTTCCCTTAAAACTTTGTCTACAGCATGTCTCAGTCTAAAAAGTATCATATTACTCAGTAATTTGTCCCCTACAGAGACCAGACTAATGCCTCAATAATTACGACATTCACTCTTGTCACCTTTCTTATACAGTGGTTTAATTAAGGTTTTCCTAAAATCATTGGGTACTTCCCCTTTTCCAAAAATCATGTTCATAATCTTCAGTAGCTTATTCCTAACCTCAGAGCTACCATATTTAAGAAACTCATTAACCATACTATCGGCACCTGGGGCCTTATTATTTTTTAATGCTTTTAGTACTGTTGCTAATTCTTCCTCACTAAACAAATCTTCCTTCACATCCAAGGTATCGCAAACTTTTCCATTTTCATCTATATCTTTTCCCGTAACTGTATCTCGGTTTAGCACATTCTCAAAATTGTCCAGCCATCTTTCTTTAACTTTTTCCTTATCACTAATTGTGGCCCCATTTCTTTCTTTAACTGGGACTAGTCCGGATTGGCTACTCCCTTACAATTTATTAACATGCCAGTATAATATTTTACTATTATGCCGTCTAGCCGCATCTTCCAGATCCTCAGCAATTTTATCCATCGCCTCCACTTCACATCTCCTTAGTTGATATTTTAATGCTTTCTCCACTTTCTTTACATTCCTTTTGTTTTCATACGACCTATCACTCAGATAATTCTTATACAAACCCCTTCTACTCTCTATTAAACCTAAAGCTTTTTCACTAATATTCTTAGTTGCAGTCTTAGCACTCTTCCCTAGGACACCATCAGCAACTTCACAAATTGTTTTTCTGAAATCATTCCATCGATCTTCCACATTGTCAAATTTTAAACTCTCAAGTTTAATACTCAACTGTTCCTGGAATTTTTTTTCTCAAAATTTCATCCTGAAGTCTACCAACATCATAACTTTCTGGGAGTGAGTTACCATTCCGAAATTTCAGCTTTAAATTAACCTTAGACACTACTAGATGGTGATCTTCACTTTTAACATCAATAACGGCACTCCTATTCACGCTTGTATCTTGCATTGATCCTGCTAGTCTTCTGTTTACAATAATATAATCAATAAGGTTTGCTGTCTTACCATCACGTGAATAACATGTCAACTTATGGGCCATTTTGTGACCAAACACCGTATTGGTTATAACTAGGTTGTTATACCTACAAAATTGCAAAAGCCTATAGCCATTACTGTTTTTTTTCCTACACCAAATTTACCTAGGCTAGGATATCATCTATCCCTATTTCTACCAGCCAGGGCATTAAAATCTCCTAGCAAAAACACCATATTTCTACCTGGTACCCTGTCTATTTGCTCCTGTAACTGTAAGTAAAATTCATCTGAGTCACAAGTATTTCCATCAGTTGGTTCAATGGGGGCATATACTGCTTTAATTGATACCCTAAACATTTTAGTCATAAAATCAGCAATTAGTATTCTATTATTAATACCTTCCCAGCCTAAATAAGACTTAGTAGCTTCCTTATTCATCATGAGCCCTACTCTCTGTCTATGTACCCCATCCTTCCTGCCTGAGTAAACAAATTCTATGTCACCTAATTTCATGCTTCCTACCCCTGGGATATGAGTTTCTGAAACTCCTAATAAATCCAGTTCAAACCGTCTGAATTCGTCAGTCAAAATGCCGATGCGATAGTCATTTTTTAACGTCGTAACATTCCAAGTTCCAATTTTCATGCTCTTTAAATCTTTGAAATTATTTTGGCCTCAAGAAAAGCAGTGATCCCGGATACCAGTGCAGGTGGGGACCAACATATCTTCTCAAGTCTACACCGAAGCGCTTAAGCCAGCTTAGAACTGGACAGCAAGAAGTCCCTGGGACCTCCAGTAAGTTGGAGGCTTTGCGCAATCCTGGGCCCATCTTGGTCACAACATGGTTTTCAGCACTTGGCGATGCTCTTCTATCAACAAGAGTCTAAATCCCGCACAGACAGTCCCAAGCCTATTACCTCCGACTCAATATATATTCATGCCTACAAATATTATGCTACTACGGGGAGGCCGCCCATAGTAGATAAATTAGCTAGGAAGAGGTTTTTCAGCCCGAAAACGCCCATCAAAACAAACCAAGCCCCAAAAAAATATCCAATAATCAGAATCCCGTACGAGTGCTGTGTTGTTTACTAGTGTTGTTTACTGTGTTGTTGTTTTGGTATAATGGTTTGAATTAATGTACAAGCTGAGTTATTATTATTATTATACGTAGAGAAAAAAAATTAATGACTTTATGGAGTGTGAATGAGCACAATTTATATGCAGAAAAACATTGCATGTATCCAATAATTTAGGTCGCAGCTTCAACAATTCCCACAAAAGATAAATGGCCACTACAACAGACCACTGGTCAGACAAACAGGTAACAAAAATACAAACTTCAAGATCTCCAATAGCTTTCTTGTTTTCTATCGCTGGCCAGAGTCCATGGCATCAAAAAACATCTTCATAAAGGGCTAGGCTGCAAACCAGCATTTCTCCTATTTCAAATAACATACACAATTAGCTGCATACCCATCACAACCAGATTATGGATTTAAGGATGCAATTCTCGAGATATGTTCAAAATAGTATTAACAATAGTATTATGTAATTTTCAGGATTTACATAAGGAAGGGACTCGTATGCAAATCCGAAAATGTGAGACTAAAAAGGGGCAAAGTTTTTTTGTGGTTTCGGATCATCATGTATAAGGAACATGTTGCATGAGGACACAAAGTCTTCTCTCACAGTCTCAAGTTTAATTTTTTGCAAAATGGAAAACAGAGCATGTTATATGTGAGGTGTCACAAGAAATTGAACCAATTAGTCTCTTAGCCTCCAAGAATGTAAAAAAAATCCACCTCAGAAGTAAAACACGATTTGACAAATATACCGTTTAAAATTACTCTTAAAAAAAGATTCCAAGCATGGTCGGGATAATTTAGTGGCAGATGTGGGGTAGAAATTACAATGAAGTATCGAGTGACTTATTCTGGATCCCAACCTATGGGACAGTCATAAAGGGAGTAAATGTTGATATTAGTATGTGATGAGAATGCAGCGTGGGGCTAAAAGGTAAAGGTTTGCGGGCATAAATAGTGACTGGGGATGAGAAACAGATCTCCTAGAGATTATAGTTTGAAAAAGCCGTCCTCAGAGGGGTAATGACAACTAGCCTAACAGTTGAGGGAATTGACTATTATTACCGACCTCGTGAAGCAACTCATCACCAACACCAAGCGGGACTAAGTGTCTTACAAATTGATAGGACCCATTTCAAACTTTTGATGTCTGTCAATTACACCAAATCTCCTCCACAAGTTCTTTTTATCCATTATTGACATCCAAAGGACCCTTATAATATTTTAATCGGCTTCCCTACGAGTTTCTCTTATCTCCTCTACTTTTTCTCCAGCTATTGTGAATAATATAGAGGTGTATATTTTCTGTTGTCCAGGGTTTATTTTTCTTTTAGTGAAACATCCCTGCCAATAATTTCCAACTGTAATTTATCATCCCTGTTTTGCACCTCTTTGTAGGATTGATACTGATGAACTCTTTGTAGGATGATAAGTATATTCATTTATATAAACTTTTCAAAGCAATATATGCTTCGGTAAACGATTAAATTTAATCTAATTCAATAGATACATCCCAGATAAGCTTTTGAATATTAAGGGCAATGGTTGTGACAATTTTGTTCTCCCGTAGTATTCGAACCTTTAAATATTTTGAACGATATGGTTTAACCGCTCTGACCACTTCCATGAAAACTTGTAGGTGATTTTAAATGGCATCTATAGCATTTTTGGAGCATATCATTTTCTAACATATATAGCTGAGTAATATTTCAAACTAGTCTCCTCAATACTTCCTTATTGTCATAATTTTAACACTAGGCAATTCAATTAAAATTTTTGCTACAATTTATTTCAGAGTGAAAGTCTGTAACCGAGACAATACTTCATAAGTAAGTCTGTCTTTTGAGGTATATAAATCAGACGTTTTCTTCCTTAATAGGCATTTTCTTAGTTAAGTAATATAAGCAAAATCTCAACAGAATACTACAATAGGCACAATATTTGTCTTTAAAGTAATGTAATTAATTTATTTGGTTAATGTAATAGTTGCCATAAACAGAAATGTTGACACCTAATGTGATCCGTAACAGATTTGGGAACTGGATGTCAATTGGAAATGTTCTCGTAATGTTTAGTGTATAGTGAAATACAATAAATATACTACGTAGGCTCAAGTGGTCAAAAGGAAGAATCTCCAATATTAAATAGCTGGACCAATCAGGGGAAAGATGAAATCAGTGAGCCAATAATTCCCCCAATTTTAATTCCTAAATTTTTAAATCGCACTCTGAAATCATAAACAAATTAATTTGTAAGCTTTTCCTTCTCAACGCCCCGCTCTTTACGCTAAAGTTTTTTTTTACTGTTTTAACATGTAGAGTTAAGAGAAAGAGTCAAACTTTAGCGTAAAGAGCGGGGTGTTGAGAAGGAAAAGCCCCTTTCATATACGGAGTAATTTCTGTTCGTTTTAAGTTTTAATGTCGCTCCTTACTTTCATTTAAAAAACTTGTTTTTTTTATTTAATTAGCTTTAAGAAATTGCATCTAATCATTTTATTCTCTTTAGTTTGAATGAGCTTATATTCTCATTTCATTCTTTTCGCCAGTCCTGGTTGAACTTCGTTGAAGTAAGGATGCTAGGGCTATTTTTCTTAAAAAAAGTTTTAAAAAGTGTTTTTAATTATTCAGTTTTTATATACATTTTAAGTAAGTTATTTATATATATTATATATATATATATATATATATATATATATATATATATATATATATATATATATATATATATATATATATATATATATATATATATATATATATATATATATATATATAGTGTCCTTCTTATTCTTGTATTGTGCTGAAAACGGCCCTTGGACATAGGGCCGAAACATCTACAGAAATAATTTCCACTGTCTTGAGAAAAAAAATTCCCTATTGTCTCTACTTTGTATTTGTTTGCTGGTTAAATATGTTTCATTGAGTTTAGTCTAGCCCATCAAAAGTTGCCGAGCCTGAGAATATTTGTCCAATTGTCAAAAAAAGGGGAAACACCCCTGAACAGACATAAAATCTTAAGGAAAATCACACCAGTAGGTTTAGTGTACTAAAGAACCCTACTGTAGAGGCTTCAAGTTCATATCTCCCAAAATGGGAAATTTTGCATTTTTCAGCCATAAGAGAGATCACGAATGCTTATTTGTTTTATTTTTTTCCCCAGGGGTTATCGTATTGACCCAGTGGTCCTGCAATGTTGTGAGAGGCTAATTCAAACAGAAACTAAAAGTTCTCGTGCCCTTTTAGTGACAAAAGAATAACAACAACTAAGCTCCCTCCCAAGATCATTTTTTTCCAAAGTCAACGGATCTAAATTTTGCAATAGCCTTTTTGATCAGCATAGTCGAAAAATCCTAGTAACTATGTCTGACAGTGTCCCTGGGGGGAAGGGCTGCAAGTTATGAACTTTGCCCTTTTTTACATATAGTATTTGTTATTGGGAAGTACACAGACGTTTTCAGTGAGGATTTTCTGGAGGGGGTTTGGGGAGGGGGCTACATGGGAGGATCTTTTCATGGAGGAAGAGAATTTTCATGAAAGGGGTGCTCTATTTTCCAGTATTATATAGGTAAACAATGAGAAATTAAATAAAAAACAAGTTTTTCAACTGATAGCAAGGAGCAACAATGAAACTTAAAACAATCAAAAATTATAATGTATGCGAAAGGGTTAGTTTCCTCCTCAATACCTCGCTCTTTACGCTAAAGTATTGTAAGTAATTTCAAAAGAGATATTTACTCTAATGAAACGCCCTTTGTGATTTAGGGGTCATTCCTAAAGAATTGGAACGAAATTTAAACTTTAGCTTTAAGATTGAGGTAATGACGAGGGAGTGAATCCCTTTCATACACGTAGGTACGTATGTATGTGTTTATTACATAAAAAAACTACCAAAATTTACTTGCAATCAGTAATATGCTGCTCAATTTAGAGACGTAAAATATCCCTGTTCAGCAGCAAAACTACAACAAATCAATGATAACTATTCATTCAAAATCAGAGAAGTACACAAAGAAAACAAAACAAAAACAGACGAAACATTATAAAATCTCTAAGCAGCCGTCTCTCATCATGAAAAAAAAAGAAAAAAAAGGATAAATTTTAAACCAATATAATTTACAATTCATTCAAAAAATATTTTTTATTCTTACTCTAAATAACATAAGATTTTCAGACCACCTATCACTCTCTTGAATTGAGTTCCAAATAACAAAACCTACATATTTAATCGTAAACCCAGATCGCGTTGTATGCCTGATTTCACTAGTCAGAGCCCTTAGTAGAATAATCATGATAATTTGAATTATATCGATAAAACCTGGTATACAAAAATTAAAATCTGCTGAGACTTAATAAAATCTATATTCAAAATATCTAAATCTTTAAAACAATCTCTAGTACTACCACACGTGAGATACTCACCCAAACTTCTAATTGCCTTATTCTGCATAATCTGTACCCTTTTCACATGACTAGAAAAATTGCTTGTATACAATGAACAACCATACACTAAAAAAGGATGGACAATTGAATAATAAATTGCTTTCAGGACATGTAGAGGAAAAAAAAATTATGAAATCTTCTTAAAATACCAACTCCACGAGCCAGTTTTGAAGATAAAACTTTGCAATGATGAATCCAACTAAAATTTACATCCAAATAAAATCCTAGATATCTACATTAAAAAACCTGACTAATGGAAACACCTTGTAAAAGAATACTATGACAAATATTTACAACTTTACCAATACGACTAAATATCATATAATTAGTCTTCTCAATATTCACTGCATCAAAACTATGCTTGTGAACTGAGATAAATTCTCCTGAGCTAAAATTAGTTGTCTCTGCTGCTTATCAGTGACTGTAACAACCTCGACAGTGATAGCATTTATGAAGCCATCATGTTAACCTGTGCCTTTAATCACGCGTTAATGGTCTGCCAAGTGCTCCGCATATCTCTTTTTTGTTAATTAAATTTTTCGGTGTAATATTTCTTTTTTTTTAGAAGGTCTTAACTTGTTCACTAAATTTCGTTGATAAACATATTCATTTTTACTTTCTTCAGATGAGTCATTTAAAATTTTGAAGAAGCAAACGTTGCGGGCATTTATAGCTTCAACAACTTCATCATCAATCCAGGGTTTTCGGGGGGATATCTCGTTCTTTTTTCCTAGTAAGTTTCAAGAGACAGGCAGACTCAAATATTGGAGTAATTATCTCAAGAAAGTTGTCGAGGGCATGCGAGGGATCCTGTTCTTCATACACTTTCTCCCACCATTTACACTTATTTGTTCACGGAACTCATGTAAATTTGCCGGCCGAAAATATCTTATAAGTTTACACCTAGTCTTTTCGTAAGTCGGGCTCCGTTGCTTTATCGTATATGTAACAGGAAGATAATTAGATCCCGGATGGATCGTGATATCACAATAAGAATCAGGAACTAAATTTGAAGGGAGAAACACATTATCAATAAGAGTAGCAGAATGTTCAGTTATTCTAGAAGGAAGGCGATTCATTGGAAAATAAACATGCGGTAACATCAAGTGAAAAAAACTCAAAATTATCCTGCTATTCAAACATAACAAATCAAAATTAAAATCACCCATGATTATGCATTCATTTTTTACAGACAGAAGTTTACATAAATAATCACCAAATAAATCAAGGAACTCAACCGAAGGAGTGCTAGGTGGTTTATAAACCAAACAAATTACTATCTTTTTATTCTCATCTAATACAATTTCCACAGAAAAAATTTCCACTTTACCTTCAATCCAAAGGCATAAATCATCCCTCTCTTCAAATTTTATTCCATTCGATTTCTCACCTTCGAAATCATTTGGTAGCCCGGAAAAATGTAAGACGAAAGACAGCTGTCCATAGACAAAAACGTTTCCCAAATACCTAATACATCAATAATACTAATCATAGCAGACAAAAAATTTACAATATCCTCAGACGATGACGTAACTTGGAAATTCCATTCAGACACACGAAAACTCTAATTTTCTTTCCGTACCGGGAAATCAAATGTTACACACTGACTTTTTCTTACTGGCTTAGGGCATTTTACAACACTATCTTGAGCAATTTTACATTCTAAAATTTCATTAGCATCTAAAGCACAATTTTCTAATTCATTCAACCGATCCTTCAGGTGTAACGGCAAAACTTCCTTTTGGGGAAAAAAACTAAGAATAAAAAAAATAAAAATAATAATAAAAAAAAATAAAAGTACATAAAAACAATCTAAGCGACATCTTGCAACGACCATTGGCGACGAGGGAAAGCATCATTCGCAAGGCGTATGTCGACCTTGATGAGACCACACTTGTTTATTACCGTATTTTTCACATACTTGGTTCACAATGTCCCGTCTCTGCTTTGTTAAGTTTTCAGATACAAATATACCAGTGCGCACTAGCTTCGACTTAAACTTAAAAACCTTCGGAGCAATTTCTTTTGACCTGAATTTGACTGGGACCGGAGCTGTGGCATCTTGACGAGTTGTAAAACTGTTTAGTTTAAATCTTCTCACTTCCACAATATCACCATCAGATTCTCCAAATATTTCCATTTTATTGCGAATCACACCCCCGATTACAGACTTTAAGTCACTATTTGGAGGCTGTTTGATACCGTTGAAAAGAAGACTGTCTAGCCTTAAGTCTGATCATACATATCTAGTTTCTGCTCTGCATTCTTAACTCTCTCCTAAAGAAATATTATTTTATTTCTTAGAAATTTCACCTCGTTACTGAGGGCTAGGAATTTCGGTTCAAACTCAACAATCAATGCTGAATAAACCACACTGACGATAGTTGAACTCCGAGCTTTTATGGCATTCAAAGTGTCACTGGATAGAGACTGCCTACCAGCAGCAGTAGCCACTAGTTTGTCATCCAGCTTCTCGTCTATTTTCTTAGCAAGATTTTCTATCGCACTTTGGATTTCCTGTTCTGTCGCGGAAATGCGAGTAATAATACCCGACGATCCCGCTATAGTTTTTTGCCCAGGAATCGGAATTTGAGTTTGTAGCTTCTCTTTGCAAAGTTCTATATAAATGTTCGGTTGATAAATAAAATCCTCAAATGCTCCCTTTTCACCCTTGCTAGTAGATTTCATAGCTTCAGCCTTATTTGCCTCAGACTGCATAAGCTGTGACTCGAGAACAAACTGGGTGTCATGTGACCCGTATCAAAAAACCAGATACTTAAAGGTTTTTGACATCTAGTTTGCAGTCTTTGGATCCAAAACCTCAATAATACGAAATGGCCAATCGGGGAATTCTTGAAACTTTGCTAGAGCCAGATCATGAATACTAAATTTAGCCATTATCTGTAGCTCAAATTTATCAAAAGTAATTTACAACAGTTGCCAAAAAACTCGTACCTGTTAGTAGGGCAGGCCCAAGTTAGCAGGGGCAATCACCGTTTGACAGGTGGCCCAGTGAAACACAGGACCTGCTAATTGATTTCTTCACCGTACTCTTAAGAAATATCCAAATATCCGAATATCCAAAATACTCATGCCAATAATCACACGTCACTAATTATCAAAGCTAGCGAAATACGACTGCATTGAATGAATGCTAGATGCGAACGTAATAATAATATACAAACATAGAAGTTCGTTACCTAATTTAATTCGTAAGTTAGGTATATTTATTACCAATAAAAACGTTCTTAGATAAAATAAAAGCTGTAGTGGCCTTTTTAACCAACCATAAAAATTAGAGGACAACTATGCCCCTCCCCTGCCCCTTTTTTTCTATAACATGTCCGATTAAAATTTTTAAAAAGCCATTTATCCAAAAATGTTAAATTAATATGCAAAATTCTTTTTAATTATCCATGTACGGTGATACAAAATCAAAACCTGCATTAATTCAAAATGTTCAGAAGTTAAATAAAAAAAGAACAACTTTTTTTCTAACTGAATGTAAGGAATGACATTGAAACTTGAAAAGAGCAGAAATTGCTCCTTATATGGAAGGGCTATCCCCTCCTCAGCACCCCACTCTTTACGCCAAAGTTGGACTCCTACTCGCAACTCTACTTTTTAAGATATTAAAAAACTTTAGCATAAAGAGCGAGGCACTTAGGAGGGGACAGCCCCTTTTCTATGTAGAATGATTTCTGTTCGTTTTAAGGTTTAATGTCGCTCTTTACTTTCAGTAAAAAAAAATTAATTAATGAGATGTAGAGTCCAGCTTTATACTTCTCTTTTTTGTGGTAGATTTTTGTTGCGTCGGCCAAACTTTCCAGAAAATGTTGACCTTACCATGCACCCTATTATGTAATAACTTACAAATATTTTGAACGAGATTTTGTTGATATATGAATAATACTTAATGAGCGATTCGATCAATTCAATAAAACATTTTTTATACATAGACCTATTCCATTTTTGCTTCTTTGCGTATATTATCGTTTATTAGTACTTGCAATCTCAGAATCCACAGTCCACTAGACCGGAGGTCAGAATCTAATATAATAATTCCTGATCCTTTTAAGTTTTAATTTGCTCCTTACTTTCAATTGAAAAAACTTTTGTTTAAATTTTTGCTCGTTTTTAAATAATGCTGGGAAATCTGGTACCACCTTCTTGGGAAATTCCCTTCCCCCGTGAAAAATTTCTCAATGTAAAATCCTCGCACGTGGCTCCCTTCCCCAACCCCCACAAGAAAAAATCCCCTGAAAACGTCCGTATGCTTCCCAATAACCAAGTCTAGCCTATTACTAACACAAACAATGGACAATACTAAACAATGTGCACAGTTCATGACTTGTAGCTCTTTACCTTGGGAGTGTGGGGGATTAAGTCATATTCAAAGACACAGTTATTAGATTTGTCGACTGTGATGAAAAAAATGGCTATTTCAAAATTTTGATCGGGTGACTTTGGGAAAAAATGAGGTTGGGGGGAGCCTAGTGGCTCTCCAATCTTCTGTTCATTCAAAAGGACACTATAACTTTTAATGTCCTCTTGAATTAACCCTCGTGATATTCTAGGACCACTGTGTCGGTACGATCATTCCTGAAAATAAAAATAATAAACACACATCTGTGATATTTTTGCGGTAGATAATACAAAATTCAACATTTTTGAAGACAGTAACTTGAAACCGCTACAGTATGGTTCTCGTATAGCCTGAATTGATGGTGTGATTTTCATTTTGTGACTTTTGGGGGTTGTTTCACCCCTTTTCGAAAACAAGACAAATTTTGTCTGGCTTCTAACTTTGAATGGGTAACACTAAACTTAATGAAGCTTATATATATATGAACTCAACAGAAAAATCCATTTCTTGTCATGTATCTATTGGTATCGAAATTTGTGTTTGGAGTTACGGGTACCATTGAACCGGGTCGCTCCTTACCTACAGTTTGATAAGAAACATTTGTTTGATATAAATGTTAATAAAAAACTGTTTAATAAGAAACATTGAAGAGGAAGGGAAAATGACTAGCTTTGGAACCCCTAAAATAGGGCTTAAATTTCAATGTTATGATATGAAAATATGACGTAATATTACCCGTGTTCAAGAGCCAAATTACCAAATTTCCTATCGTAGCTGCTTAACTGACGCTAAGCAGGACTTATCTGAGGGCTAGGATTTATAAGTGCCAACTAAAAAGCAAAAAAAAATTGATTGACAACAGGCCCGTAAAGTGGGTGCTTTGGCTAATAGAGTTGATTTATATGATCTTTTCTGGTTGAACAACTAGTCTAATAGTTAATACGAGTTTCTTATCTTTTTAAGATTGTTATTTTATATTTGTTTGACTTAGCCAAAGAACATATTCTTTTCTGGAGCAGGATGTGTCAAACTTGGTGACTTTGGTTTTGCAAAAGAGATAGGTGATGAATCGTGTCAAGTTGGAACCATTCCGTATATGAGCCCAGGACAGGTAATAATTGCTAATAATTAATTTAGAACCAAAAAAAAAATTAAAGTTAATATCAAATATTGAACGTTGTGCGAGAAATCATATTGAATGGAGAATTGAAACCCAAAGACACATGCGAATTGTTCATTAAATTTCAATTTTAGGCTTAAAAATTTCCGCATCTATTCTGTATCCCACGAAATTCCTTAATTCATAAGTTGTAGCAAAAGTCACGTACTATTTATGAAAAACATTCTTACCAAGTCAGGATTAATAAAATCCGAACTGCAACATTAGTAATTTTCAGAAGATACTTTTAAATCATTTGAACAAATCTCAAATTAATCCTTTGCCAATCTTAAGCAAGATTTCGGGCCAAAATCCCTAAATCTTGAGTGATAAATTTAAACAAAATCTAATTTACAGTCTGTTGCAACATTTTGGTTATTGAGGCAGTGTGGGTCTATTCTTATGTAGAAAACCTATTTTAGGTTCAGGGTTCAAGGTTCAAGGGTCTTTTATTATAACCAATATATGCAAAATATTAGGTAACTCAAGGCTGAGAGTATAGCTCGAATGCAATTGAGCTACCTTTAAGAAACTCTAAATATGCACAAAAATTAGAAATAAATACTTCTCTTAACCAATCTTGGCAGAAATAAATAAAAAACAAATCCCGTGCCGTACGATACCACTTCCACCCTCCGCGCACCATCCTGAGACACAATTAAATTTACAACTTAAAACCAAGTGAGTCATAAGACATCTGGAGGCCTCATGGGCGAACCCCGGAGACCAACCCAATACTTAAAAAAAATAATAAACACCCTTAAAAAAAAACATTTTTTCATATTATTTAGATTTATAACTTTCAATCAGCACTCTTTTCAACTTCCGTCTTATAGCATCTATGCTTACATTCAAATCAATTTCATTTTTCAATCTTTCCCAATGTAGAGGAGTCAAACTCCTCAGGCAAAAACGCGACCTCTCTGTAACTACCTTAGGAGTCCACAGATTATATTTACCACGGGTTTCAACTTGTGAAGATAAAGGAGAAGAAATAAGACCCATCGATGTAAAATATCTGGGGAGCTTTTCTCGTTCAAGCTTAATCTTAAACACAACACTTAAAAATTGGATACTTTGCCGAACAGGAAGAATATTATGAAGTGAAAAAAGGGTCTCTGTTGTAGATTTTAAGGGGAAGTTTGATGGTGATGGCAGAAAAGGTTTAAGGATACGAACTGCTTTATTTTGGATAATCTGTAAAGGGGTAACATTACTTTTAAAAGTGTTCAAAAAAATAATAGATGCATAATCAAAATAGGATTGCACAAGGGAAATGTAAAGGGATTTAAAAGCGCAATATGGAAGAAGGTTTTTCAGTCTGCACATTATACCAACTCCACGGGCAGACTTTGCTCTAACCTGATTAATTTGCTCTTTCCATGACAAATTCTCATCAAACACAACTCCCAAATATCTTATCGATACAACCCTTTCAATAACAGACTCAGGTTCATTTGCAGAAAGGGAAACTGATTCTATATCTGGAAACTTGTGACCTGTTCTGCTGTAAACAATAAACTTCGTCTTCTTTCTGTTCAGAAGTAGTCTATTATCAGAGAGCCAAGTAGACAATCCATCGTATGTGGATGTTAAATTGACCACTAGCTCTTCACGAAATTTACCAGAAACGCTTACTGCAGTGTCGTCAGCAAACTGAGTGTCTATAAAAGAAACTCCAGTAGCTGAACACAAATCATTAATGTAAACTAGGAAAATCGGAGGTCCTAATAAGGATCCCTGGGGAACACCAACCTTATCTGACTGCTGTAAAGAATCAGATCTAACATCATTATATATAAGTATCTGCTGCCTCCCATAAAGATACGATTCAAGTAACCTTAGGCAATTAGCACGAATACCAGTATTCGAAAGCTTATACAAAAGAATTTGATGAGAAATGGAATCAAAAGCTTTCTGTATGTCTAAAAAATAGTTGCAGGCGTTTCGCCACGGTCAAGACAATCACTATTATGTTGGACAATAATAGCCATAGGATAATCAGTGCACTGCTCTTTTCTAAATCCAAACTGAAGTTTAGAAATGTAATCAAATTTCTCAAAAAAAGAATAAATTCTGTTATAAAGTGCTCACTCTACAACCTTCGAAAAAGCAGAGAGTATCGATATAGGACGATAATTAGCAGGAAGCGTCGGGTCATCACCTTTATGTAGGGCCACAATTCTTGCTGATTTAAATGTTGAAGGATAGGCACCAGTTACAAATATAAGATTAATAATGTGGCATAACACCGGTGATATAATTGGGAATATTTCTTTGACCAAATTAGTCGAAGATCCATCAAGGGCTTCAGATGAACCATTCTTCATTTTAGATATGATGTGTTTTAGTTCAATTTCAGTGACCGGGGAAAGAGCATGCTTTTATCAGAAGGAGGGGGCATGTGATCTTTAAATAAAATCATTATTATTATTATTTGGAGAAACATGAGATGCATTAGCTGTTTTCTCACCGATGCTTACAAAATGAGCATTGAGCAAGTTAACTATTTCCTGCTCATCGGAAGAAAAAGTACCATCACCACGTAACATTTCATTCGGAAATGAAGATTTCTGAGACCTTCCCAACAGAGAGTTAATAAGTCTCCAAGTGTGTTTTTGATCCCCACGAGCTTCTACAAATGATTTTTCAAAATATCTAGCTTTTGCTTTCCGAATTAACTGTGTCAGCACTTTTTTATACTTTTTAAACTCTTCTTTATTTTTATTAGATGGGAATGACATAGATATTTTAAATAGCTTATTTTTTATTGAAATAGAGTGTAGAAGCCCGCGTGAAATCCATGGTTTTTTAGGGAGTGTATATTTTTTTTATTTTAATGAGTCTCAATGGACATGCTTCATCCAAGCACTCACGGAAATATTTTAAAAACAGAGCCGAAGAAATTTCAGGGCATTCACATTCTAGAATTGCAGTCCATTCATTTAAATACAAAAGGTTCCTCCATTTATCCATTCCTTCTTTATCAATTTTTCGAGTTTGTTTAAATTCCGAAAATTTTGGTCTGTGATTAATTCCAACATCCGCAACTACCACACAATGGTCAGAAACATCTGTAAATATAATATGCGAAAGAGTAACGGGGATAGTAGAGAAAAATATTATCAATGAGAGTAGTCGTATCTTCCGCAACCCGGGTCGCAGACCTGCATGATGGTAAAAGTGATTTTGATAGGTTCATGCACAGAAACTCAAGCGATTTTTCATGCAAATGATTAGAAATTCCCGATCTATTTGTCTGAGCTAACAATAAATTAATATTAAAATCACCCATTACCAGAACTTGCTCTGAATTCAAATTAGTCACATCTTCAATGAAGCATTCATAAATTCGCAAAAACTCTTGTAACGAGGCCGATGGTGATCGATAAACAACACAAACAAGAACTTTCCTATTATCAATCACACACTCAATGCAAAGGCTCTTAAAAGTCATCTCTTGGTCATGCTTAGATAGTTGCTTCTTCACAACAAATGGAAAATCATCCCGAACAAAAAGTCCAACTCCACCACCCTGTCTATTTTCCCTATTATTAGATATAAATTTAAACCCATCACAATTCTTGAATTCTGCATTTTCATTACTTAAAAACATTTCACATAGGCCTAAGATACATACCCTGTGGTTACAAAGTAACTGCGAAACAAACTCGTGGCTACTAGCCAAACCTCTGCAGTTAAAAAGTGCTGATCTTAAGTTCCCATCAATTACAGGTGTTCCTAAATCCCCTTCAAATAAAAAATCAGTAGCAGGAAGGCTAGCTAAATGATCATCATAAACACCTTTAGTATAAGGGGAAAAATCATAATAAATTTTTTATAGATCAAGCTGATCACCGAGGCGGCTCCCCAATCTTCCTCCAGACTCCCCACTACTCACGTGTTATATATAAATTTCATCTTTACCTTATGTCCCAGGCAGGCACGACGGAAAAATGGAAATGGCATCGCACCACTAATCAGGAAAATTGGGTAAAAAAGTGGCAGAGAACAAACAAGACCTCGAAACCTGATTTTTTCACTAGACCTACTAACACTAGAAAACTAAAAAAAAGATCATACGCAAAAAACGAGGTTGTAGAACCCAACATGTACACAACACTGTGACAGAAGTGGCAAGAAAATCAATCAAAATTTCTATCACAATACTACTAATAATCACAAAGGGACAACAATAACTAGTCCATCACTCTTTCCCAGGGTGACGAGGCCGTGGATTTGGATATAAGCCAAAGCTTCGAGCCCTTCTGTTTAACACGCGTAAACTTTGTGGAATCTGATTCACGTAAATCCTTTGCTTTCGCAAGAAGTTCATTTCGAATAGCGTTTAGCTTAGGGGGAAGATCCGTGCACACACGAATGCCACTCTCCTTCAATTTGCGAACCGAGTTGAGAATCCTCTGAATGTTCTGTTCGTTTACAACCGAGATAAATATAGTTGCCGGACGAGGCCTTCGATTAGTAACGTTAACGGAACCACCGAGCATGCGGTAGCACTTCGTAATCTGAATGGGGTCGCTTATCTCCATTGTAACAGATAAAAAAATTTCACATTTTCGTCAACTGTTTGAGACGGCCGCTCAGTAGGCATGCCGTGAATTAACAAATTCAATTTGCGGTCATTGACATCACTTTCCAGTACCTGATTCTCCAGTTGATCACACCTTAATTTTTGATCCTCCAACTCCTTTTCCAGTCGCCCAATTTTTATATCTCGATCGGAGGCATCCTTTTTTAGCGTAGCATTTTCCCCCGTAAGAGACTGAATGGACTTGTTGATGTCTTTCTGAGAACGGATTACAGCATCAAGTTTTTCCGTTAAAATCTTCACTGCTTCATCAAAGTTCTTTTGTGATACTGTCATAATGATTGCAATAAAGCCACTTCCTTATTGATTTAATGCAGCATGTAATCAAGCACAAGTAAACAGTAAATCTCCGGATGAACCAAAACCGGTTAGTTATTTCACTTCGCAATGCGATTTTGATTGACACTAGCCTGATTCAAGCAAATAGGTCTCGCACGAAGTTTGATTTGAATTTTTTTGACTAATAAAAGAAATAACTTTAACGGCATAACCTTGGAGTTCAAACAACGACACCCTTGACAGGTGTTCGGGGTTTTTAAAGATAAAATCAGGATATTTCCCACAATGATCTGCCTGGTTTCAACCAGACTGGTTCATAAGCTAGGATAAGTGTCTTAGAAAAGTTTTTGGGTAGTATACACCAGTTTAACCTATAAAAGACGATGGATTCAATAAATTTTTAAAACTAATGTCTATAAAAAGTCCAAAATGTTAGGCATAAAATCTACAAAGTTGAGTGTTTTCAAAGTTTGTATAGGCAAAGTAATAATTACCTATATTTGAGTTTTATAATCAAACTCAGGGGGGGAATATGACTTTCTTAAGGGGGGCACATAATAGGTTGTCTGCGTCACCTGAAGATACCCATATTGGTTTACTGGCGGCACAGAGAAGATGTCGTTTTGTCAAGAAAATATACCAAAACAACATGGCTAACTCTATTTTTACTCCCTCTCTTGCCACTATGACACGAGGCCACTCAATGAAGCTGTAACAAGAGCACTCCAGACGCAGAGAGAGGAAAACTTTTTCTCGGTACGTGCTGTCTCAACTTGGAACAGTCTTTCCAATGAGACTGTCACTGATGAATCGATTATTTTTTTCAAAAATGCAGTTGATTTGGAGTGGAGTAACGTAGAATGGAAGTACCAAAGAGACACCATACCCAATCACACCCACTAATTGTGTCACCTCATCAATTCAACAGCGAGATATTCTACAGGAGGATGCATTCCACATTATCTTGCTGTAAGTGCGATTTAAGGTAATTTAAGGTAATTCATCGTCTGAAGGCAAGCAGTTTGGAATCTCATTTATGTATGTTAAAAAAAGTAACAGCCCCAATACAGACCCTTGTGGAACCCCCTTTATTGTTTAAAGGAAAAAACTGAAATGATTCCTCATCAGCTTGGACTCTAAAACTTCTTTCTAATAAACAAAATCTCACTATATCAAGAGCTATTCTACAAATTCCTATATTTTCCAACTTATTAAAAAGAATTACATGTATCAAAAGCTTTTTTAATTTCAAAAAGTAGAGTTGACACCAATTAACTATCTAAACTAGCATCTGATAAAAAATTATGTAAAGCAGTTATTGTTTGCTCTGTTGACCTACCACGCAAGAAACCAAACTGATTGGGAGAAAAAATGTGTTCTTTACCAGATATGAAGTAGGTCTACTCTTTATTATTTTTTCAAAAACTTTAGAAATAAGTGATAAATTAGTAATAGGCCTATAATTATTTGGATTATTTTTATCGCCATTTTTAAACAGAGATAAACCTTAGCTACTTTAAGACAAATTGTGAAGAAAACATTTTTTTTCAATACTTAAATATAAATAAATGCGGCTGACAGAGTGCTTCAGCTAATTATTTAAGCAGAGAAGTCGACATACCGTCAGATCCTATCGAAAATTTGTTTTTTAAACTAGCAACAGCTCTTTGACATTCCAATAGGATACATAAATATAGTTTTATCTTTATTATTTGGAATATAGTTTCTATAATTATGTGCTCCAGTAGAAATTTGATCCACCAGTACATGTCCAATTTTCCTAAAATGATTAGCAAATGCTTCTTCCATTGCTCTTTCATCCGTTATTTTACTCTCTCATCCGTTATTTTAAGTCCTTCAATAGTTATAATGCTAGATGGAATATTTCTTGTTTTGACGTTATTTTTTCTTTCATTTATTATTTCCCATTTTTTCCATGGTGAATTACATTCACAAAATTTATTTTGATAATATTTTGCTTCTGCCTCTCTGAGAACAAAAGTTAACCGATTTTTTTATTTTTTTTTATTTTCAATACTAATTCGATTTGGATACTGCAAGGTCACCTCATATAATCTATTTTTTTCCTTTGTACTATTTAACAAGCTTCGAGTAACCGATGGCTTACGAGATAAATCCTGACTTTTCTTAATACCAAAGGACACACTCGGTCAAATATTTGGTTAAACTTACTGTAAAATCAAACAATTGACTGATTTAGGTCTTTAATATTTAACAGATAACTCCAATCTATATTTCTTATTTTTATTTTCATCTCATCTATTTTCTTCTGGTTTATTACTCTCTTACAAATTTTATTTGGTCTCTTTTCACGCTCTATTCCTGACCCAGAGAAATCAGAAATAATAACAGAATGATCAGATGTATCATTTCAAATAATATGGGCATCAAAGAAATTTTTTAATGTGAAAATGTTATCAATAGCGGTTGCATGGCTACCACGAATTACTGAAGGTGGTAAGCAAGTTGGTAACAAACCATGCAAAAACTAAACGTTCAAAAATTCCAACCCCTTATTAGATGTCAAGGCATTATGACGCATTAAATTAACATTAAAACCTCCCATTACATAAAATGGATGGTTTTGATGGGTGAGAGCAACTAACAATGCCTCATATTGTCTTAAGGACTCTTGAAGACTAGACGATTGTGGCAGATATACTACAATTACCTAAAACATATTTCTTCTATCATTTACTTTTACTACACAACTCCCAAATAGTATCTACTTACTTTCTAACATACTATATTAGGAAGTTAACAATCCCGGTTGAATACAAGAAACCTACTTGACTCAATACGAAAAGTTGGAGGCGATCAAGGGAAGGAATTAACGTTGCTATAAATAGTAGTATATTTCATTAAGTACAAAGACCAAGTAACCCAGCAAAAGTATCTAAACTTAGGTTAAATCATGAAATTAGACATTAATTAACAAATAATCTGTAATGAAACAGAAATTAACACACTTGATCTAGTAAAATTCTTCCATACTGTAAAATTGAGCATGCCAAGTGTTCATTTTTAAAAAGGCAAACCAAGTAAACTCTCTAAAGCCAAACCGTTTGACCTTCACTCAGAAAAATCCTAAAAACATATTTTCATCTAACAGCAAAAAATAATCTGACCAACAAACTTCAAAAAAAGCTATTGTACAAAACACAGCACAGATGAAATCTTTTAGAGAGGTGAGTTATTAAATAAAAGACCTAGAGATATATCTAAAACAAATAGAATAAAGTTAAAACAAATTCTAAGTAAATTAACTCAGGGAAAGAAACATAAAAAAATCATGACAAAGAAATTCATCACAAAATAATAACGATACATGAAGAGCGGAAAACAAAATAGTCTAAACTTATAATGTAATCAAAGCCCAATCTCCACGTAATAAAAATCATAAAACAATAAAGTAATCCACCAAAAGCAGCTAAAGCTATACCAAAATCATAAAATGAGAAAATATATGAGCCGAATTCAATAAAGAAAGCCAAATAATACGAATAAGTCATCTCGATCCAGTAGGAGGAACTAGGACAGGCACAAATACAGATTATTGAATATAGACTACAAAAAATTACGAGCATCTAACTTGAATCATCAAAATTGTATGTCCTTTCTAATAGACTGACTTTTTCCTTAAAAACCACACATTAGAAATTGTTATTATTTGATCTATTCCAAAGTCGTTTAGATTCGTCAGTTTTAAGACCTAGGTCATTTACACCTCCAAAACTTATCATATGTCACTAAATAATATTCTTCACACATTCAATTTCCCGATTCGACAGATGAAAACCATCATATGTCAAAATCCTCGATATTTTAGAATTAAGGCTCTTATTTTTTTTTAATTTCAGGTGTTTAATTCTTTGCCTTTCAAGAATTTTAAGTTTTTTCAATGTTCCTCAGTTCTTAGATCTTTTGGTTTTGGAAATAAAAAAATTTCAAACGGAATCTCATCTTTGAATCTCATCTTTCTCAAAATTTAACATTTTTTTCCATAGCTTTTTATGTTTCAAGCATAGTTTTGGCATTAAAAGAATTTCAGCTTTTTTCATAATTTTTGAATTTTAATAGATTCCGTTCTTACAGCTAAAAAATCTAGTTGTTCTCTAGAATGTGCAAATTCATCCTTCTCTTTGAATCGTTAAGACTTATAAATATTACTTTTTTTCTTACTCTCTTTCAAGTTTTGACTCCTTTTTGAATACTTTCTTAGGACAATATCAGACAACGACACATTTTTAAAAGCCTTAAGGTGAGGGCCAGGGTTTATAATCTGTAGTAGCGTTTGAACATCACCCTTATTTTCAAACCTGCTAATGTCATCTAATATACTTTAAAAATATAACAAATTTAATCCGATTTGTAATCTAACGGCATACTCTTTTGTAGGCTCTGTTTTCTAATCTACTAATTTGACTTCCTGTTCTTTCTGCTAGAATCTTTGCCTTTCAAACAAATAAAAGAAAATCTGTAAATTTTAGTTTTATGTTTCGTCATTTTTTCTCCATTTTGTCAGATTTCTGTGCTTTTGCAGTTAGCTGGATGCGAATATGTCTTTGAGGATGATATTTATTCTTTGGGAATTATTCTCTTCGAGCTTCTTATTCCATTTTCCACGGCCAGCGAACGTGCTTCAGAAATTACAAAATTGAAGAAGATGGATTTTCCCAGTAATTTCTCAGAAATCTATCCTGAAGAGGTTGGTCTCTTATCTTTTAATGTTTAAAAACAAAACCATCATGGTACCTAACTATTTAATAGCATATTATAAGGAATATAAATTTAGTCAACCTCAACGGTTGATTAATGAAAATACACACAATCTTATACCATAGTACTGCGTGAATTTGTGACCTTATTTCAGTCCAATGCTTTAAATTTGTCCGTAGAAAAAGAAAAATGTTGCAACATGATTTTGAATAGAAGAGTGAAAAAAAAAGTTTGGGGTGTGTTTCTTATATTGGAAGTTGAAATGTTTTACAATTTTAATGTTCAAAAAGCCCCCTTAATTTTAAAGCTACCAGAGGCCCCAAAATCCACTTAAAAATTCGAAAAATTTTAAATCCCCATTTAAATGGAAATATTAGAAGAGTCTAGTACGTATGACTTTTGGGATGATTCAACCACCAATAGGAAAAAGCGCTCTGAGCAGCACAAATTTATAATTGCGAAAGACCATGGTGCTATTTCAGAAAACCTTGGGGGGGGGGGCAAAATTCGATTTTGAGCCCCCTTCCAGCCTTGAAAATTTAGCCTTTAAATTTTGAACATGCATTTAGGTACTATAATACCTTTGGGGTTGGCATTTTGCAGCTTATTTAGGGACCAAAAACTGCACCAAAATGGAATATTTACTGTATCAATCAGAAACATACGTACAGCTACTTCAGCAATGGATATCTCCTTTGCTTCATTTTTACGAAGTCTTCGATAAGCTTCTCAAAATCGAGCTCCTTCACTGCAGCCTTCTCAGAGAATATAAGCAGCAAATGCAAAAGTCACTCGTTTTCCATCGTTGTCCAGAGGAAGTCCTTCAAAAGCGTCAACACAGAGAACAAACGCTCAAATGAGCACATTGTGAGCGGGAGTGTGAGGACTACCCTGACACCCTTAAGAAGCTTCTTTCAATCTTCCGAGGCTTTTGATTACATCCAAAGCGTTTGCAGGTTTCTGTGGAAGCTGCGAAACAAATGCATGAGATATTAAAGCTTGAAACTTCAGCTGCATAGTATCGATTCCTGCCTGATCGAAGCATGTAGCAATCAAAAGAAGTAAATCTGAGTCAATAAAATCTTTGGATTTGGGGTTAAGGCAACGTGTGATTTCTAGAACTGTCAGCTGGACAGAAAACACTCTTCAAACTCATTTAACACCCCAAAACCTTGTAGAACTCTCTCCACGTTTTGTCTTCCGTTGTTGTACTTTCGGTGTCATTGTTGTACTTTCCAATTGTTGTTGTCGTCAAATAGTCTCTTAGTCTTCTGGATATCTTCTGAAATCGTTTTGATTTAGCAGGTTTGGCTGAAGAGAGAGCACTTGTTTCCAACAGATCATATACGACATTAACGGCTATCTTTTTAAACTTGCCATATAGGACACGAAAATACTCGTCATCAATCATTTTTTCTCAGTTCGTTCTTTGTTGCACTGATTAAAGTGCAAGCTTCTGAGATGACAAGATCTGCTGCATTTAGTTGTTCAGAAAGAGGATTTATCACTACAAGAACTTTGTGAATGACAGCCAAACTGAAAATGAAGGGAAACGACTCTAGCTAGTTTTTAAGGCCCGTAGCTTCAGCTGCTGCCTCTCTATCAGAAGATTCTTGAACTGCTGACAGAACTGCGAGTATGCAGTCATATCTAACTAGGATCTTAGCCACTGAAGTATACCAGTAAGACCAATGTGTCACTACTGTCCTTTCAAACGTTAGTAGAGGTGCATTGGCAGTTTTCTGGGATTCGACGATCAACTGGTACCAAGAGTTGCTGTTTGGGACAAAATTGTAAACTGTTTGTAAAACTGAAAATACTTATGAAACTCTTTGTATTTTCTGCATACAATCGCCAATGACAAGGTTAAATCAAGGGGAAGGACAGTGTGTGTACACCACTTGCGGTGGTTTTCCTAGAGACGGGCCTGTATTCGTGAAAAGTGTCTACTCATTACACTGGCCCCGTCATAGAACTGTCCATCAAACTTTGACCAGTCTAGGTGGATACCCTTTATTTCGTTGCAAATGATGTTGGCCAAACTCTCAGCGTCAACCATGCGCATTTGGTAGGAACCAATGGCCCTTTGTTTGATTTTCAGGTCTTGAACATAGCGCACTAAGATGGTGAGTTGTTTTTTCTTGGATAGGTCTTTTGTCTCGTCAGCAAGAACGGCAAAATATGTTGCTTCTCTGACTACTTTTTCGATAGAACTTTCTATTTTATTTTCTATTACCTCAATGTAGTTGTTTTAGTATTCGTCTGATATGTAATGGCCATAGGGCATTCGAGAGATTTTCATCAAATCCAGGTTGATTTCCGTTAAAAGATGTACTGTCTCTATGAAATTCCCTTGATTGGCAATAGACTCCCCTTCATCATGGCCACGAAACGCCACACCTTGCCGTTTAAGTAGTGCTGATTAGGTTGATTTAGGAATGATTAGGTTGGAAATATTCACTTCCACGACCCGAGCATCATGGCGGAAGTGGAGTCCAGTAACTAGTGGCATGCTTAACTTTTAAACAAGTGTTTGGATTTGAATGAAACTTGGCAAGTTGAAAGAAATATTGGCTCAGATGCTCCATGTCAAGTCAGAATCTGATCCGATATTTGAGGGGAGAGGGAGGGCGGAGGCGCCCACCAGGAAACTTGTGAAATACTTTGTAGTTTAGGGATTCGATAGTATATGCTCTGATTCTAGTCGAACTTGATGGACGGGAACCGGAGAAGTCAAAGATGTGACTTTTATTGTTTCAAGTCATGTACGGTCACAGTAGGGGTTCCGAAAATTGTGTAGCTCGCATATACGTCAAATGAGTGCAGCGATTTAAATGAGACATGGAATATAAGGTAAGCATATGCCCAAGATGACATATTTTATTGTCCGAACCACATCGACCACGGTCCGGGGGAAGGGGGATACATTGAAAAATGCTGATACGTACATTTTTGCAGATAGGAGCTTGAAACCTCTACACTAAGGTTCTCTGATTTTGTGATTTCCATTAAGATTCTATGAGTTTTATGGGATGTTTTCCCTTTTTTGAAAATAAGGCAAAATTTTCTCTGGCTCATAACTTTCGATGATTGGGACTAAACTTGGTGAAAGTTATATATGTAAAATCAGCATGAAAATCAGTTCACATGCTGTATATATTAATATTAAAGTTATGTCTTCAAAAGTTTCGATTACTATTGAGCCCGGTCGCTCCTTATTACAGTTTGTTACCACGAATTGTTTGATAAAAAGGGCATGAAAATTATTAATTCTTTTGAGAATTTATTTAAAAAATAGAAAACCTAAGAAATTACAAACAGATCAAGGTAAAGAATTTGTTATACAAAGCTTTCAGGTACTTTTTAAGAGTAATAAAATTCTTTGGTTCTCATCTGAAAGTGAATAGAAAGCACAAATTGTTGAAGGGTTTAATAGAACAATCAAAGAGAAACTGTGGAAAAACTTTACTAGTAGCAACACAAAACTTTGTTTAGACGTATTAACCTCTTTCGTTGGCAATTTTAACAATTATTATCACCGATGCATCAAAATAAAATGAATAGAAGAGAGTAAAAAAGGAAATTAAACAAGCTGTACTCTAATTTATTTCCTGATGTCGAAGTTCAAAAACATCCATAAACAAATTCAATGTTTGTGATTTTGTCAGAATTAATTAAAGCAAGGGTATTTTTGATATAAGTTACCTACCAAATAACACAATTGAATTGTTTCAAATAGTAGCAGTGAAACATACAATGTAGAAACATACGTTAAAGTAGTGCTGTATTTTTCTTGTAGAGCTTTTACGTACTGTCTATTCTCTAGTATTTTCTTTTTGCGTTCTTAGGAGAGGCATGACGCAACAGATTCGGCCAACTTCGTCTTAATAGCTTTAACGTGAGTCAAAGAAATGGTACATGCTCTGTGTCGATCGCTGTTTTCGTGCTACTGTATTAATTCAGAAATGTATTTCCACTCTCTAAATCTTACGTCAATGAATGCCCTAGCCTCGTACCTTTCGCCTGATCCTATCGAGGATCCACTGAAATGTCGGCAATTGAAACAGAACATCGTGTCCTGTTCTTTCGAATATTTGAGTCATGAATATGCCAGGAAATAGGAGCTGCTAAATTTTTGTTTGCAATTCCCAATGGTAGTGGCGGGATTGTAAGTCAGGACTGGTTGTCAGGGGCTATCATAAAGGTTCACGGACAAATCGGTACCAAAGCCATTTTCTCCATTTGTGGTATACGCATATTTGTCTCCTCAGAATTTTTTCTCACGTCCAGGGTCTGCTTGGTTGTTGGTAAAGCTTTGGCTGCCAATGAGTTGTCCCTTGAAGTTTCACCATCACTATCCTACGGAGTAATCAAGTTTAAATTACAAACAAATTAAAAATGATATCCTAGTTACTTTTTACCAGCACTTCACCGATAGTTATATTTCTAGTTTTCTAAATACTTGACAAAATTTGCCACTTGGATGTTTCCTCTTGTAAATTCTTAAATTTCAGCCACATGGATTATTTATTTGAAGTATCAAAGAATAGCTAGCTGAGTATTCTTTTTGTATGGTACTTGACCTTCGGCCAAGTGTCATATAGCGACCGTTTATTCTCTCAGTCCATCGGTCTGTCAAGGTTTTGTTAGTTCGGGCACTTTCACTAAAGCTATCACGATGAAAATTGGCAGGCTGATTGGGAACCCCAAATGATTAGGTTGCAAATATTCACTTCCCCGACCCAAGCATCGTGGCGGAAGTGGAGTCCAGTAACTAGTGACATGCTTAACTTTTAAACAAGTGTTTGGATTTGAATGAAACTTGGCAAGTTGAAAGAAATATTGTGTCAGATGTTCCATGTCAAGTCAGAATCTGATCCGATATTTGAGGGGAGAGGGAGGGTGGAGGCGCCCACCAGGAAACTCCTGATATACTTTCTAGTTTAGGGATTAGATAGTATACGCTCTGATTCCAGTCGAACTTGATGGACAGGAACCAGAGAAGTCAAAGAGGTGACTTTTATTTTTTCAAGTCATGTACGGTCACAGTAGGGGATTCGAAAATTGTGTAGCTCGCGTATAGGTCAAATGAGTGCAGCGATTTAAATGAGACATTGAATATAAGGTAACCATATGCCCGAGGTGACATATTCTATTGTCCGAACCACATTCGACCACGGTCTGGGGGGGGGGAATACATTGAAAAATGCTGATACTCAAGTGAAACTTGATAGGTGGTGAGACAAGATGCTTTAGAATTAGACAAATAAACACACATCTGTGTTTATTTATGGAAAATACAAAATTCCGCATTTTTGCAGATAGGAGCTTGAAACCTCTACACTAAGGATCTCTGATTTTGTGATTTCCATTAAGATTCTATGACTTTAATGGGGTGTTTTACCTTTTTTGAAAATAAGGCAAAATTTTTTCAGGCTCATAACTTTCGATGATTGGGACTAAACTTGGTGAAAGCTATATATTTAAAGTCAGCATGAAAATCCGTTCACTTGCTGTATATATTGATATTAAAGTTATGTCTTCAAAAGTTTCGATTACTATTGGGCCCGGTCGCTCCTTATTACAGTTCGTTACCACGAATTGTTTGATAAAAAGGACAAGGAAATTATTAATGCTTTTGAGAATTTATTTAGAAAATAGAAAACCTAAAAAATTACAAATAGATAAATGTAAAGAATTTGTTATAAAAAACTTTCAGGTACTTTTCATGAGTAATAAAATTCTTTGGTTCTTATCTGAAAGTGAATAGAAAGCTCAAATTGTTGAAAGGTTTAATAGAACAATCAAAGAGAAACTATGGAAAAACTTTATTAATAGCAACACATAACGTTGGTTAGATGTATTAACCTATTTCGTTGGCAACTTTAACAATTATTATCACCGATGCATCAAAATAAAATGAATAGAAGAGAGTATTTTTGATAAAAGTTACCTACCAAATAACACAATTGAATTGTTTCAAATAGTGGCAGTGAAATATACAACCCTTATAACGTATGACCTGTTGGATAAAACTGGTGAGCATTCATTCTAGAAAATGGATCCTATAAAGTTGAATAAATTGTTACCGATTATAGTGAAAAGCAGAAAATACATAGAAATATAGATCCACAGCGTGCCTTAGAGCATGCTTATGGGCCATTTTATAACCAAACACCGTATTGGTTTCAACTAGATTGTCCTACCTACACAATTACAAAAGTCTGTAGCCATTACTGTTTTCTTTTCCCACACAAAATTTACCTAGGCTAAGATACCACCTATGCCTATTTTTACTGACCTTGGCCTTAAAATCTCCTAATAAAAACATTATATTTCTACCGGAACCCAGTCTATTTCCTCTGGTAATTGTAAGTAAAACCCATCTGAGTCACTAGAATCTCCGTCAGTTGGTTTTACAGGAACATATACTACTGTAACTGATACCCTGAACTTTTTAGTAGTAAAATGAGCAATTACTATTCAATTACTAATATCTTCCCAGCTTAAACAAGACTTAGCAGCTTCTCTATTCATCATTATCCCTACTCCCTGTCTATGGACCCCATTTTTCCTGCCTGAGGAAAAAACTCTATATCACCTAATTTCATGCTTCCTACCCCTGGGATATAAGTATCTGAAACTCTTAATAAATCCAATTTGAATAGTCACAATCCTTGAGTCAAAATGTCGAAACAATAGTCATTTTTTAACGTCTTAACATTTTAAGTCCCAATTTTCATGTTCTTTAAACCATTGAAATTATTTTGGTCTCAGGAAAAGCAATGATCCCGAATACCAATGCAGGACAGAGATCAACATATCTTCTCAAGACTACTCCGGAGTGCTTAACCCGGCTTAGAACCAGACAGTAAGAAGTCACTGGGACCATTAGTAGGGATAATGGAGGCTTTGTGCAATCCTAGGCTAATTTTGGTCACAACATGGTTTTCAGCACTTGGTAATGCTCTTCTATCAACAGGAGTCAGAATCATCCATAGACAGTCGCAAACCTATTACCTCTGACTCATGCTACTACGAGGAGGCAGCCCATAGTGGATAAATTAGCTGGAAAGAGGACTTTCAGCCCAAAAGCACCCGTTAAATCAGACCAAGTCCAGAACAATTAGCTATTGATCATAATTCCCTGCGAATGCTGTGTTGTTTACTAGGCTATAATTTTATCTACGAGTGCAACCCCATAAGTGGGAATAGAGCCTGTCGTAAGGCCCCCAGTCTTGCAGATACCCCAAAAGGGTCGAGGCAGCCCTTTGCAGAGGCCGTTGTTCATAGATCTGGATCCTATGGTCTGTGGCAGTTGTCTTCCTGTAGAAAATCCACCCATTATGGTGTTCTACGTCACCGTGCAATTTAACCCATTACCGGGAAAAGGTTTGTAACTCACAGAGCATATGGACATGCCGGTGGGCTCTGTTGAGTGTACATTTGACGGGCCTTCTTCCTCCCCCCCTGTATTTATGTGCCCAGGCGAGGGTACCCCAGTTTTTATTGTGGACCCTAAGAGACAAGGTCACCCGTGTTCCGTTTCTTCTATGGAGGTATCCTACATACATGTAGGGTATTCTCCTATTGCCAACTAGACACACGCCGAGTAGCCTTACAGACACAGTAAAAACAAGCCCTTCAGTTCGAAACAAATACACTATCTACCTGAAAATAGGAATTTTAGTTTTCCCCAATTCATTTCCCCCAGTTCCCCCAGTGTTAGTTTAAGGCGATATTTGAATTTTATTTTTTTACATTAGCAAGAAGCAGAGTAACAAATACAAACATCATAAGCCCGCATTTCATTAACAAAAACTGAAAAGAAAGTATAGGGAAAGATCGACACTCGTAAATCTACATGTTCATACTTTTTCTAATTCTTCCCATTTAGTTTTCCTTAGTCAGTTTTATATAGTATCTATCAATATATTTTTCTTACACTAGCAAGAGAAGAGGCAATAGAGCAGAAATTTAAAAATGAAATTTCGCAGAAACTATCTAAGCTATAATACGTGCTCTAATTCTTCCCTACTAAGTTTCCTTAGTCAATTTTTTACAATATTCTTATTACCTTTTCTTATATTACCAAGAACCGAAAGGTGTGCGTGTAACTGAATAACTGTTTAAATGAACCTTCGTGCATCCCAACCCAACCCAAATCAAGCCCTATTTAACACAACTCAGCCCAAGGCCAAAGAATAAGTTTGAAATAGCGTTGATTAGAAGTTCAAAATTTTGCTTTTTGTTTCGTTCGCAATTTCTAACCTACATTACCCATTTGGGTAACCCCAGAACCTAAATCATGCCCCAATATTTTTTTTCAATTTATGAGCTTTACAGTTAGATTTTGGGCAAGAATTTGCCAAAGGACACATTCAAACTCAGATTTTATAGCTGGTTCGCTAAGCTCTTTTAGTTTGACTTTTGAAGTCACGTAATAGTAATTTATTTGAGTCATTCCACACAAAATCAACCTGAAAATTACACCCAGTGTTAAAAACTCTGAAAAGAACCTGGTAGGTTTTTTTTTCAATCCTAAATATAACCAAGAAAAAGAATTTTCTGCTTACTCTCTGTAACAGGGCTTTACAGTTATCAATAATCTTGACAATTTTGAATTAAGGAAAACAAAGCCTAAGGTTGTTTTGCTTTTGTTTGAAAATAATCTTTATCTTTCATATTTAAAATTAATTAATATAAAAGTTTTGAATGTTTTAAGCAACTACAATTAGGATAAAAATAGTTTGAATCTCTAGATCCTTCCGGAAAAATAAAAATAACCGTGCTTGCTACTGAATGTATACTTTTCTCAAAAATTTCTGTTTTATCCCAAAGGTATTATCACAATACGTATTGTACTTTTAGATCAAATTAGCCACTAGGATCTGTTGTATACTGTTATAAAATAAAGTGGCTGGAAACGATAAGCATTCACTGTAGATCCATATTTTTCTTTTTTTTGCTTAAATTAGAGAATTAAAGGAGGATTGAGTGGCAAGAAGATTGAGTTGCAAAAGGGTTCAGTTGAATGTGGTTGAGTTGCATGATTGCTCAGTTAAACAGGGATTGTTTAACATGGGGTACCCCGGTGAGGCGTTCAACAGGAAACTCGTTTAACACTTGTAGTTAAAGGATTGGATAGGGTACGTTTCTATTCCAGTCAAACTTCATGCATGGGATCTTGAGTTTGTGGTGGGATCATTTACTTTGTTGTACTGCCTACTCATAACAAGTTCCATATGGGCTCGTAGCTCTTGTTCTGGCTTGTTAAGTAAGATTGGTCGACAAAACGAAATTTAAAATGTGGTGAATTTACTAACAGTCGGTTTGAAAAACGAAGCCGATCTTCGTTGCGTCTTTAATTCTTCTGATTTCCTTTGGGCTTTTATTTCCTATTTTTCGAACCACTCGTATCGGATTAACCGGATGAAATAATCAAATTTGAACTTGAACACAACTCAACACTGTTTCGCGGTTCTTTATTTGATGAAGGATAACAAGAAACTAAATTCAAAACCGGAATGACACCCTCGTCTGGATACCTTCTTTTTCAGATGTTATCCTACACGTAAATAGGCCGACTGACGGGATTCTTTTATCACTGGAGGTACTTCAATGACTCCAAGCCCAGAAAGAGCTTTACAAATCCCTGCCAAAAGGGTGACCATAAGTTAATTAGGGAGAACGGTAAAAACAGGATACTTTCGGGAAATGCGATAACCGTGAAAAATCTTGAATTTGCTACTTCATAATAATTCACAGTTGAAATACGGTAAAAAAAAAGAGAAAAGTGTAGAAGAAGGACGAATAAACAAAGAAATTACGTGGTTGAAATTGTGCCTTTTCCAGAAATTGGGGGCACGGTCCCCCTGCCCCACAACCAAATGACGCCAATGGTGTCAGGAATGGCTGAGGATATCACATATGTTTTATCTTTAAGGGAATGTTAAGCTAGACGATGAACCAAATGAAATGACACTTTGCGGATCGAAGTTGTCAATAGAACATATTTTTATTGCTACGAGAATGACCAACGGTATTAGATAGAAGTTAATGCTGAGAGAGGCTTGAAGTTCAAATTCAAAATACCACTAGTATTCTCGTTTTAAAATTGATGATAATATGAAAAATTATTCATAATATTAACCTATCATAAAAATTTGAAAAAAAACAACAATATAAACTTTGTCTGAAAAGAAAGTTTCTCCAGAGATGGGAAAATAGTCATATGGACAATTAGAAGTTAAGGAACTAAAAATTATTACACATAAAAATATGTGTTAATAATTACCTTTGCCATGATTAGAAGTTAAGGAACTAAAAATTATTACCAGTCAATAAATAAGTTTCAAAGCAGAAACAAATTTAAATAAAATTTAACTTCTAAGAAAAATACAAAAGATACCTAAATAGATGAGTAAACACATCCTGAAACCAGCCAAAATTACAATGAATATTTCAAGCTTACTATAAACAGAATTATAACACAATATAACAGACGTAGAGTTGTTTCCAATCCCTTTATACCATCTAAGCTCTAGCCTATTGTGTCATTTTAGGTTGACTGAAAATTAAGTACGTTTTACACATTATTTTGCTATGATTTCCTTTTTGCTAGCATATTTATTTTTACTTCTCCCCGAGAGGGTTGATATTTGGGGGTATTTTCCGATTTCAATACATATTTATTTAAATAGTGGTGTAAAATTTCTCAGGTAATAATTAAGGTACTATGTTTTGGCAAGCATTTCCTTATCACTTTTGTCTAATATTAATATGGCTGCAAAATAGATAACATTCTCCTTAGCATGAATTATAGATATAAAATATGTGTTAATAATTACCTTTGCCATGATTTGGAATGATTAAACAGTTGTTATTTGGTTAGGTCGAAATGAAGAAATAACGACTAAGAAATTTTGATGATACTAATTTTTTAGAAATATAACACATGAGAAATTCACCAACTCTACACCTCCAAAACTCCCAGCTGTGAGTTTTCAAAGGTTAAAGATGCTTTTTCAAGTTTTTATAACGTCACGATTTGTTAATTGTGGGATAATAGAAATGTGAGTGATTACTGTTAATTAAAAACTACATTCCTTACTGTATGTCTTCGTTTGTAAATTTTACTTTATTATTAGAAACTGAATAGAGCCGAATATAATTGGTAGAATAAGAGGGGGGATTGTTCTGGTTCGGTTGGAACGAAATATAGTAACTAGGAAATTAGACGAAATTTGTGATATACGAATCTTTTACGACGAGTTATCAATGAAAATCATCCACGTTCCCTGCCTCAAGGCTCAGAAGCTGAAGATCCCTTCTTGAGTGGTTTTCTATGTTACGGGCTGGTTTATTAATGCATTGGGTTGCAACAAAGAAATAGTAATGTTGGACGTAATATTTCAATAATCAAAATGTCTTATGTCTCATAAAACATTAAAACATAAAACATATCCATAAAAATGGATATGTGAAAAAAAAACTCTTCGACAATCCCAATCCTCTATGACAAACCGTCAGTCTACATCATCAACACTCCCTTTCACAAGCTATCTAGTTTCAGACTCCTCCTTGACTTGGCTTGTAATTATTCAGCTTATAAATGTTTGTTCTTGTGGCTATGCAAACTTGGTCTGCTGACCACGTACCACTGGATATGGGGGAATCCTCTAACTAAACGCTCCACGTAAAGGGTGGCCTTGACATCACAAAGTGGTTGGAGCCCACCTTGTGAGGACACTCAATAGTTAAACTCTAGCTAATCAGGTCCCAGGCCTAGGGTCGGTTGGGCTTGCGACCCTCCACCCGAACCTAATTGCAACGAATAGTGATGTTATTGCCTCGGATGATCGATCTTCCTTTTACGCTTCAAGACTTCAGCATGTCTCCGGACCGAAATTTTACCTTCGTTTGAACCTTATTGACCATGGTGGTCTTTGCCTGGCCACCTGGAACGTTCTGACTCTTAACTTCCCTGGAACAAAGTCAATGCTTGCGCTAGAACTCAAGCGTTTTGGCGTCGCTGTAGCAGGCATAACTGAAGCTCACCTCATAGGAAACGACTCTGAAGACATCGGTGAAGGCTATCACCTAATCTGGTCGGGTGACCAGAGAACCAAAACTAATGGAGTCGCACTTGTGCTAGACTCTCAGACCAGGAGATGCCTCCTCTCTTACCAGCAAATTTACGAGTTAGACAGGATACTAACAGCGCAAATCCAGCACAAACATGGAAAATAGACCATCATTGTCTGCTACGCCCCAACAAACCAAGCCTCAGATGAGGTGAAAGATCGTTTTTACGCCCAGCTGTCTAGCATCCTTGCAAAAGTATCCCCTCATGATGTTTTAACCCTTTTTGGCAACTTCAACGGCACTGTCAGAGATACAGACGGTGTTTGGAACAGTGCTCTAGGACCTGAAACACCCGACTGCTTGAAAGAAAATGGGCTAAGGCTCCTTCAGCTGTGTAACATGCACGATCTCGTGATCACCAACACCCTTTTTCAAATGAAAGAAGTTCACAAATATACCTGGTATATCAATGAGGGACGAACAAGAAAGATGTTAGACTACATAATCGTGTCCCGACGCTGGCTTTCCTCTTTAACTAATTGCCGAACTTACAGAAGTGCAGAATTGGGATACACCGACTACAGGCTTGTCGTTTCTAACCTTAGACTACGCCCGAAAGCCCAGAAAAGTGACCACCGTCCTTCCAAATCAGACCTGAACAATCTTACAAACTCCAACACGTGCCAGGTCTATGCTGTCTCCATCTCAAACCGTTTCGACTGTCTTGGTCAAATTTCAGAAACTGAAGAAGCATGGCAACTATTTAAGGAGGGCGTATTGCTTTCGGCCGAAAGTACTATTGGTCGCCTGAAACCCAGAAAAAAGTCCTGGATATCGCAGGAAACTCTAGATATTATTGAGCAGCGTCGCAAAGCACGCCTAGCAAAGGATATGGTTACCTACAGACGTCTAAATGGCGTAAGAAATAAATTCCTCCACAGAGACAGAAAGCTGTTCCCCGAAAAAAAGGCAACTGATCTCGAGGAGGCCGCCAGAAAGGGTGACACATGCGCTTTATACAAACACCTTCGGGATCTTACAAATGGAAAGCCATCCTCTCTAGGCCCTACCATATCTAATTATGGAAATATTATCACTGACGAGAGCGCTCCACTGTCCGACTGGAAGGATCACTTCTCTTCACTTGTAACCCTGGACTAGGTTAGCCACCCCGACCCTGACCTTCTTCAAGTTGCATCCAACACCCCTGAGGCCCCGTGTGAAAGTGTGCACCACCCCTTCATGCCAGGAAGCCTGGCTCCACGCCAGGAAGGTCCACCGTGGAGCAAATATTCACAATGCGGCAGCTGATAGAAAAGACGCGATAATTTCAACAAAAAGCATATGTTGCCTTTGTGGATTTCAAGGCTGCTTTCGATTCTGTTGACCCTCAATCACTCGGGCTCATATTGAAAACAACGGGACTACCATTGAAGTGATGCAACCTTTTCGAGTGGCTCCACAGAGGGACTGAGAACTGCGTGCAAGTTAATGGTTGATGCAGTTCATCTTTTGAAATCAATACTGGAGTCCGTCAGGGCTGTGCTGCTGGCCTAGAACTATTTAATTGTGTCATCAACTACATGACTCGGACCAGAAGCCGCCTTCAGTTTTAGTTGCATTACGGTGATAGAGTATTTTCAGACACTGACTATGCCGATGACCTTGCTCTTGTCTCTGATTCACCGTCGAAGCTCACAGAAGCCCTGCAAATCCTTGCTGATGAAACCGTAAAGATAGGGCGGTCGATTAATTGGCAGAAGACAATAGTGATGTTTGTTGAACCCCGTAATTTGCCACGTCCCCCGTCAGTCCTAATGGTCGGTGACAAACCAGCTGAGATTGTTGAGGAATTTATATACCTTGGCTTTATCCTCTCAAATGACGGATCAATCCTTAAATATCTAATGTACCGAATTACCAAGGCCTCGGCAGTAGTGGGAAGACTAAGTGCTCTCTGGAAGAAACCTTCTATCAGCCTTAGGACCAAGATGCACATATACAATGCTTCGGCGGGATCCGTGCTTCTTTACGGAGCCGAAACTTGGCCAGCCACTCGGTCTGTGATTAGCACCGTAAGTACAGCTCAAACAAAACACCTTCGCCACATTGAAGGACTCTGTTGGCACGATTTTGTGAGCAGCGAGAACCTCCTGACGTTAACTGGTCAAACGCCCTTCTCAGTCAAACTCGCCCAACAAACACTACGCTGGTACGGACATCTCCTTCGCATACCCCCCCCGACACTCCCACACGAACGATTTTTGACTTTGAGCCCGTGCTGCACGGCAGGAAACGCCCAAGAGGTCGTCCCTCAACCAGATGGAAGGACACGACAGGTGCCTTCTTAGTCATGGCAAATATTCAGGAGGATGTTCACATCCTTGCAAGAGACCGGTCCAAATGGAGACTCCATGTAGCATCACTCTCGACGCTGGAAGCATTTCGGTTGGAGCATTAAGTCAAGTAAGTCAAGGTGTATTGTGGGATTAATTTAAAAATTGTTCTCTTGAAAAAATTTCTTATCGGATAGAAGTGAATGGTTTGTTCGTTATTATATTATATTATATTCTAATTTATCAGATTTCAGGCTTTTTGATTACTTTGCCTGATTTAGTGGCATTTTTTCTTCTTTTGCTTCAGGGTCCTTTTACATTGGTTTTGCCATCGATATCAGGTCAAATTTTCTTACTTTTTCTTTGGAAATTTTTGACCTTTTAATTTCACTTCTTTTGTGTGTGCTGCCGTGGATTGTGGTTTTGATCTCTTTGAGTCCTTTAGATCTTCTTGGTCTGGTTCACTGTCAGTTTCCGAAGAACATTTGCTTAACGATTTAGTATTTAGTTCTTACGAGGAAGACATATGAGATTTCGGTGTTGAACCTGCTTGTCCATCAAAAATATTTCTGCTTTGGAAGTGGGCCTGTTTATCAATTCTTCTTGTTGATTTCTCGATACGGGGGAATTAAAATATTATTATGAACTGGGGGATGAGTCAAATATTTTCTTAGGATGCCTCCATTTTATGAAAGCCATGTCTTCAGGAGGAAGTTTCATTCCAGGATACCCAATCCTTGAGTTTTGCTTTTGATACTGTTATTTCGTGGTATTATTCTTCATGTGTGTCAGGATTCGTTGCAAACGAATTTAGCCTGGTTTTAATAGGATAATTTATTAGGTCCATTGTTTCCCGCAATGTTTTCCTTTGTGGCTGGTTGGGGTGTTCTAACCTTTGGTCCCCAGGAGTATCTATAGCTTTATTTAATTCATCATATAATGTTAAGGGTCTGTCAATATGTGTGTAAAGGGATAACCATGTCATCTGGTTGTCGTTTTTGAGGATGGGGGGCTGAGCAGGAAAAAATTGGGTTTTGGGGGAAATTGTACAGTCTAGTTTTTCTGAATTTTCACTTGAAAGTGAGTCGCTTTCTTTATGTTTTCGTACAATTGGGGTTCTATTTTTGGGAGTAATCATTCTTGTCATTATTAGAAATTCATGGAATTCACCCTATTTGCTAAGATTTTCGAAATATCCTTGTTTAACGTTGAAAGGTTTAAGCTCCCTTAATCCTGAATGTGGTGGTTTATTTTCATTGTCTGTATTATAATATTTTCTCATCTAAATCATAATAGAAATTATCTATTTCAGTTTCGAATGTTTTCATAGCATTAGTTAGTTCTTCATCTTATAAAAATAATTTATTAGGGCAGCAGATATTTTGTCTTTTCTTTGACATACTTTTATATTAATTCATTAAAATGGACTGTCTTTGGGTTCTTTTGCCTTTAATTTATAAATTTCTTTAGTTTCATCTTCTATGAGGGTATCGTCTGGAAATCAACTCAGGTAGTCACAGGGGGTGTTTCAAATTCAAATTCGTAATCTACATCATGAATTTATTGGATCCAGCGTGCATGTATGCCCTTCTGCTTTTTAAAAAGTCTGTAAATATAGCTGGCTTTTGTGGTCTGAACTTAGCTTATATTTTCTTTCCACTAAATAGTGTCGAAATTTATACAGGTGGTGAATTATTGACAATAATTCAAGTTGAATAGCTGAGTAATTACTTTTTCCGGGTGTTAGGGTACAATATGCGTACGCTATAACCTTTTCTTCCCCATTTATTATTTGGAAGAGGGTTGCCCCTATCCCCTTGGCTGAGGCGTCCATTGTGACAACATATTGTCCTGTTTGGAAGTGTGGTAATGACAAGATGTGTTCTGAAATAAATTCTTTTTTCAGACAATCTAAGGAATTTTGAGCGACCAAAAAAAATTTTTGTGGGTTTGCTCGTGTAAGGTTGGCTAGCAGCTTTACTACTTGTGCTTAATTTTGTATGAATCATCAAAAATAGCCCATTAATCCCAGAATTCCACTTAAGTATCTAATGGTTTGGGGGGGGGGTCTAAAGTTTTGACCGATTTTACCCTTTTGGGGTCTGATAATATTTGGCCTTGTTTTGCAACTACTCCTAAAAATTGTATTTTTGTGTGCAGAAAATTTTCTTTTTATGGTCTATATTTCAAATTTTATTCTCTGAATTTTTCAAGCCCTTTGGCTAGGGTAATTAAATGGTCTTCTGAATTATTGTCCATACAAATTACGTCAAAACAAAATAATTTTTTTATTTAGATCTCTTGACAAGTGAAATAAAGGTCTTCTGAATTATTATCCATACAAATTACGTCAAAAACAAAATGAACTATGTTATTTAGACTACTTGACAAGTGAAATAAAGGTCTACACAATGCGCTTGAACTCGTTTTGAGTCAAAAAGGAACTCTTAAGGCAGGACGGACTCTCAAAGAATCTTCCTATACCTCCCATGTTAAAAATTTGGAGTTTGCCTGACGCTCCTGAATTAGTGATTTTGGCGGTTTTTATGTCAATAGAAGTAAAATAAATCTGGTGAATATTTTGGCCTAATCAAATCTTAAAGTCGACAATTATTTTTTTTTATAATTCCAAAATAACTATGAAACCTGTTTCGGGTTTTCCTTCTAGATTGCTATGCTTGACATTGTTGTTGTGGGGTATCAAAAAATAGAACAAAAAATTTTCTACTCAACAATCAGAAACTTATTTCTATAATACATACCTCCTGGCTGCAGTCACTTCAAATACTTTACATATTTGTGTTCCGAAATAAAAAATTCCCCTCAAGAGGTTAGATTGAGCTGTAATCGGAGCATCTAAAAATGCATAAATTACACCAAGGGACTAACCACTTGGATTGTTCAGGAGCGATTCAGTCAAGCATTAATTAATTGTAACCTGTCTAAACAGAGTCTAGAGAAGAAGTAAGGTACAGACACCAAACTGCCGGTTAATAAATATATAAGAAAATTGTATTGTATAAATAATTAAGGATAAGCTGCGTCTAATCCTAGAGATAAATTGAACACAGCACAAGGGCCGAATGAGAAGCAAATGTTTTATTTTAAAAAGAATGATTTATCGTTTTGGTTAATATTGTACCGTTAAAATAAATTCAGGACAAATTTATATATTGTAGTATAAGTACAATTTTGCCTAATCTTCTGCTGAAATAAGAATTTAAGATATATAAAACGAGCTAATTAATAACTATTTGAACGAAACAAAAATGGCCACAACCATAATAAAATTCTTATATAGTTCTTGTTATTGACCACAGTAACATGGGAAAAAAAGGAATAAGCGAGGGCTCAATTTGCCAAACGTGCAGGTCCATCGTGAAAAGTTGAAAGTAAATAAATTGTGCCAGAGACAGAACGCGTTTACCAAGATATTTGTTAGAAGGCTTAACGGTTGCTTCGGTTCACGACGAATCAAGTTCAAAAGAAATTGGAACAAATTCCCCTTTTGCGTTGAAAGTTATAACTTCTGTTAGAAATTTGGGGTCAGACCTACTAAAACGCTCACGCTAGATTGTTGATCTACTTTACCTTTTTGAGAATTATGAAAAGATCGTGATTCGCCAAATATAAGTTTTTTCTTTGTCTTTCATTTTAGGTCATTGATTTACTGCTATCAAAATTAATAGGATGGGGAATTATTCTGGGTTACAATTAATACAACTTGTACCTTAGTAATTCTTGATAATTGTCTTTTCTGCTATAAAGAAAGAATGTTCGATAACTTTTAAAGATATTTTAATCCCAAAACAACAGAACTCTCCGACCTTATCTGCTTAGGTTGGTTTAATTTCATTATTGTTGGTTTTACCAACAATTTAAAGCTTATATTGAATAATCGGTAGTTGTTTCTCTATTTCTTTAGCAATCTCAATTTAGTACTCAAGTTCTGGCTCTTCTCTTGTCATATTTCACGGGATATCTATCACATTATTTTCAAACTACAGTTTAGACAAGACAATATTTATTTCTACCAAACGGCTATCACAAGCCCAAAAGGGCCAAATTCACACTTTAGTGTCGATAAAAAAAAATGGTGAATGTCAATCAGTAACAAATACCAAACCAGTTTAAACTCATAAAATTGCAATCAGTAAAAAACTCAAACGATAAAAAGTCGTAAATTAAAACTGAGAAAACAAATTTAAACAAAATGAAAATTTAGTTTAACTAGCAAGAATTATAAAGTTTGCAATTACAAAATAAGCATTAAAACTCAAGTTAAAAGTGGAGTGAGAAGAGTGGAAAGTTACTAATTTAAAATTTCAACTATGTGAAGGATGAACGTTCTTCTATATCTTTCAGTGGAAACTCTTATTGGGGCAAGAAGGGGGATTTTTGTTGAAATAGAACGTGGGGCAGTGGTGGATGCAGGGGGGCACCCTCCCCCTGAGATAGTAGTAGATTTGTGGTTGGAACCGCTTGTTCTGGTTCTGTTTGGGACTATTTTTTTTTTTTTTGGTATTTAATAATCAAGTTTTTAATAAGCTTTTAATTATTAAGGCTGTTTCTTTTTGCAAACATGTTTTAAACAAGGTTTCAGTTACTTTTTCCAGTCTCCGTTAGATTTTTATTAATGACACATGTCCCCAAAAAGTATTGAATTAAATTTAAGTTTATCAAGGGGATTTGTCCGTATTACCACAAATGCCAACTGGGAGGCGAAAATCTTCATTCGTTAGGAGGGGGATTTAAAATTCTGACTTAATCTGCTGTTAATAGCAACATTGAGAAATCATTATATTTCAATTTTTTGTTCTATTTTTCCTGCTAAACCATCAAACGAACTATTATTTAATGTTTAATCAACAATTAGTTCCAAAGAATGCATGGTACCAAAATATGGTACTAATTTTCTTTTTGACAATACAAAGTTTAACTAACACGCTTTAGTCGCCAAAAGTGCAAATGCTACAAATTATGTAGAAAAGATTAAATATATTATTTTTTTGTAGAGGGTGAAAAACCTTTTAATTGTTTTTATGGCGAGGTGGTTCTTATATGCTTACTTTTTTTGTATCAGTATTTCTGATTGACTTTAATTTCAATAGAACTCATCAGATTTTATATTAAACAAAAGTCCAAGTACACTACCTACGTACGACTTAGAAATTGTTTTAATTCCCTTTAAATTGCTGGTTTTTTCTTTGTCCAAAAGTTTATCGTAGCCACCTTTTATGTGCCCCCCCCCCTCAAAAAAAATCCTGGATCCGCCCCTGTCGTGGCGGGTGGGTAAATGTTCACTAGGGAAAACAGAAGTAGTACAAGCCTTATGCAAGGTATTGTTGGCAAAACACAAGAAAATTTGTACTCTCATTTCCGTAAGGGCGACTAGATTTGCTCTCAGAAGAAGGGAAATGTAAGGCCCTTTACCCTGTTTGAAAATAATTCTTAGACACGTTTTTTGAACTGTTTCTATTCTGTCCCACAATTCATTGGACATGCCGGGATGGCAAACAGAAAAGCAGAAAAAACAGAAAAAAATGTATTAATCCAAAAACTTTCAGAAATAAAATGAAAAAAACAAGTTTTTTAACTGAAAGTAAGAAGCGACATTAATGCTTAAAACAAGCATAAATTACTCTGTATATTAAAAGGGTTTTTCCCTCCTCAACGGCCCACTCCTTACTTTAAAATTTTTTGTTGTTTTAAAAAGAAAACTTGAGAAAAAGAGTCAAACTTTAGCGTAAAGAGCAAGTCGCTGAAGATGGAAAAGCCCCTTTGATGTACGGAATAATTCCAGTTCGTTAATGTCGCTCCTTAATTTCAGTTTAAAAACTTCTTTTTTCATTTTATTTCTAACATAAAGCGAACTTGACAGTAGAGGTAATTTCAAACAGTTACTACAGAACTGTAGTAAGGAGTGACCCGGCTCAATAGTAACCAAAACTCTAAAAAAAAATTTTAAGACCAAAAAATTTTTTGGTCTTAGAATTTTGAAACCAAAAAATACATCACAAGAATCGCAATTTTATGCTGATTTTAAATATGAGAGTTTAGTCATCAAGTTTAGTCTTACCCATCAAAAGCTGCGAGCCTGAGAAAATTTACCTTATTTTAGAAAATGGGAAGAAATCCCCCTAAAAGTCATTTAATCTTGAAGAAAATTACACCATCAGATTCAGCGTATCAGAAAACCTTACTGTACAAGTTTCAAGCTCCTATCTACAAAAATGTATAACTTTGTATATTTTGCCAGATCACAAATCCCGGATGCGTGTTTATTTATTTTTTTTTCAGGGGTGATCGTATCGACCCAGTGGTCTTAAACTTTTGCGAGGGGGCTCATTCGAATGGAAATGAAAAGTTCTAGCGCCTTTCTAAGTGACAAAAAAAATTAGAGGGCACCTAGGCCCCCTCCCACGCTCATTTTTTCGAAAGGTCGTCTGATCAAAATCCTGATATAGCCATTTTATTCAGCATAGTTTTAAAACCTTATAACCATGTCTTTTGGGACGGCTTACTCCCCCACAGTCCCCATGGGAGAAGCTGCAAGTTACAAACTTTGACCAGTGTTTGCACATAGTAGCGATTATTGGGAAGTGTACAGACGTTTTCAGTGAGATTTTTTGGTTGGGAGGAGGGTTGAGAAGAGGGGGTTATGTTGGGGAAAATTTCCATGGAGGAATTTTTCATGAGGAGGAAAAATTTCCATGAAGGGGAGGGGTCAGGATTTTCTAGCATTATTTTAAAAAAAAAAACAATGAAAAAATAAATATGAAAAAGTGTTTTCAACTGAAAGTAAGGACCAGCGTTAAAACTTAAAACGAACAAAAAATATTACACATATAAGGGCTCATTTCCTCCAAATCCCTCACTCTTTACACTAAAGTATTTTTAGTAATTTCAACTATTTATTTTACGGCCTTTGTGATTCAGGAGTCATTATTAAGGATTTAGACTTTAATTTAAGCTTTAGTGTAATGTGCGAGGTATTGACAAGTGGGCAAACCCCCCTCATATACGTAATAAAAACATGCGAATATAAAAGTTCGTTAGGTAAGCTAATTCGTAAGTTACGCATATCCTTACGAATGAAAATCATCGTAAAAAACTAAAAGCTCTAGTTGCCTTTTTAAGTAAAAAAAAACTGGAGAGCAGCTGGGCCTCCTCCCCCACTTATTTTTTTCTCAAAATCGTTCGATCAAAACTATGAGAAAGTCATTTAGCCACCAAATTCACTGTTACCAAATTCAAATGCAATTGGAATGTTTTGAGATTGATTTTGTATACTTTGTAATATTTTTGGGGGAAGAGGAATTATATTATGAAAAGATTGGTCGTGACCGAGAATTCTGGTCTAACAAAATGTTGCCAAATCTACAAAAATTTTATTTTGAGGCACTGTTACCAGAAATTGTCGACGGAAGGTTGCCAAGAAGTATGGAGGTACGAGAACCGTTTATATAAATCCAACTGTGCTAGGTATGGGTAGTTATCATGTGTCATTACAGTCTTATCCGAATACAAATTCAGATATACAAATACTCAAGCAACAATCGAACTTTAGAATATTTTTTAATGAACCCGTATGGATAAGCTAAATAAAAAAACTAGTTTTTTTTAACTGAAAGTAAGGAGCGACATTAAAACTTAAACGAACAGAAATTACTTCGTATATGAAAGGGGCTGCTCCGTCCTCAACGCCCCGCTCTTTATGCTAAAGTATTTACTGTTTTAAAAAGTAGAGTTGAGAGAAAGAGTTGAACTTTACCGTAAAGAGCGGGGCATTGAGGAGGGAGCAGCCCCTTTCATATACGAAGTAAAATATATTCGTTTTAAGTTTTAATGTTGCTCCTTACTTTCAGTTAAAAACATGTCTTTTTTTATTTAATTTCTGAACGTTTTTGAACTAATGCATGTTTTGATTTTGGCTCTGCATAGATGAATAAAACAAAATTTCATATCTATATGGCTTTCTCATAATTTTGATCGAATCACTTTGAGAAAAAAGGAGCGGGGGAGGAGGCTTAGTTGCCCTCCAATGTCTTGGTTACTTAAAAAGGCAACTAGAACTTTTAATTTTTTACGAATGTTTTTGCTAGTAAAAGATATACGTAACTTACGAGTTAGCTTACGTAACGAACTTCTGTATTCTGTTAGTGTTAAATTTTAATGCTGCTCCTTACTTTCAGTTGAAAAAACTGTTTCATATTTATTTTTGTATTGTTCTATTTTGAAATAAGGCTAGAAAATCCTGTGCTCCCTTCATGGAAATTTTCTTCCCCCATGACAAATTTCACCATGGAAAGGTCTCCAACATAACCCCTTGTTCTCAACCCCTCCCCCAACCAAAAATCCTCCTGAAAACGTCTGTACACTTCCCAATAACCATTATTATATAAGCACTGATCAAAGTTTGTAACTCTTAGCCCCTTCCATGGGGATTCTGGTGGAGTAAGTCGTCCCCAAAGACATAGTTATAAGGTTTTTCGACTACGTTGAATAAAATGGCTATCTCATAATTTTGATCCGGTGACTGTGGGAAAATAATTAGCGTGGGAGGGGGCCTAGGTGCCCTCCAATTTTTTTAGATCACTTAAAAAGGGTAGGGGAGACTGGGGTAATGGCGTTCACCTAAGGTAAAATGAGAATAAAAAATAGCATAAACCTAAAATTCAAACGAAATAATGTTAAATCGCTGACATAGTATATTTTACCTATTGTATACTCAAATTGAACCTTAGACAAGCTTACCTATCGGTATTATGAATGATTTTGCAAAATCAGCTTTGACCGGTATTACCCCCTTTCATAGGGTAATGGCAGTCGCTAATGTCATGTTCTACTAAATGGCTGTAAATTAAGAAATATGAGAAATTTCAAAGACACAAACATGTTAAACTTAAATCGTTATATTCTTATTGTTACATAATTCCGTATTTAGGAAATTACAAAAATGTAATTGAAAGCGTGGACATAATTAGAAGCCAAACACTTGAAAAAACATCTTTCCATACAAAAAATGGCTCACAAAATTTAAGCGCCAATATATTTAACTCATGAGCTTTAAGAACTTTAAGTCAATTTCACTTTCTGGAGCACATGTCACATAAACACGCGTCAGGACTGTCCCATCCAGAACATTCTTGGTGTGCCCATAATGCACAAGAGGTGGACCGATACCATGCATCTCCATCCTTCTATGTGTCTTCGCAATAGAAATAAATTTCTTTATCCTTTTCTCAGACAAAGCTCACTTTTTTATTCGTCTTCACAAACGTTTTCCTCATCAATCGATTCGCTCTCTTTTTTCTTAAAGCAGGATTTTCATCGCTGTTGAAGTCAAGATCTGAGAATGTTGCTTTTGTCTCGCTCCTTTTCTTGGTTCATCAGCCCAACTACTGCATCCAGGTAGAGGAGAAATCTCTTGCACAGACACATCAATTTCTGTGTTAGGCTGAATATAAACTTTTTCAAGTAAGGCCAAGGATTCTAAGTTTTGTTCAGTCATGACTTCGTATTGGTCTACTTTTGTGATGACTTCATTGGAATTAGCTTTCAAGTAATCTTCCACACAATCAGGCGTTAACTCTTGATTCTTCTGGAGGATGTCCTCTACCAAAAAATGCTCATCTTTGAAAACTCCTTGATTAAGAGGATGGATCCCAGTGTTTTTGAACCCGCTTGTTGCTTTTGCAATCGTAGCAACTGGTGAATAGGACTTAAAGAATAGCTCTGCTACATCGTAAGGGGTAAATTTTACTATGTTCCTGGTTTTCATGAGCCTTCAAGGGTGAGTAAAATACTACATTCAGAGGCTGAAGCCTATGTGATGTATGGGGTGGCAGCGACACGATAACAATCCCTTTCTCCCCACAAATATCATAAGCTTCACCTGAGCAATGAGTGGAATGGTTGCTCAGAATAAAAAGCATTTTGTTGTTATTACTAGCATGAATAAACTGAGCAAAGTGTTTTACCCAAATAACGAACAGTTTTTCATTGATCCAGCCTGTCTTAGAGCATGAGTAAACTGATCCAGGTGGTCCGTTTTTTTTCTAAGAGCGGGGACATACGAGATCAAGGAAAAATGAACATTGGTGAAGCATAAAGCCCTCCCGAACTCATTGCACACACAACTGTAATGTTTTTGCTCCTTTCCCAAATTGTAATAAGACCCACACGCTTTTGGCCCCGTTCTGCCAGTATTAGACCAGGGTCCTGCACAGTACTTCCTCTTTATTAAACCCCATGGCTCTTCCGATGCCAGTGGCTTCGGGTTTGCGCACACTAATTTTGTTTCTGTCCATGAACTCCTACATCCAATCCAGGCCAGCCATTTTTGTTTCTTGATCGAATCTATGACTTAACTGGTTTTTTCTGCATATTGAAATGCAATTTTCCTTAATTTTAGTGCAGTGATGCCGTAGAAAATCTTCGATAAAGTGTCTACGTGGTCAGCTAGAGCTGCTTCGTGTGGAGGGAAGACACACTCCCTGCCTAAGCTTGGATCAGAATCAATCCCACTCTTCATTCGTTCTTGCAACGGGCTGAATGGTATTTTGAACTGATCTGCAGCTTTGCGAATCGATAATCCTCTAGTAATGGCTGTTTTTGCTTTCCTTAAGTCCTCTGCAGTCTATTTATCTTTATATGTTTTCTATATTTATTTTCTCGGTCTCTGAAATATAGAAAAAAAATTTATGAAAAATATTGGCACTAATGGGGCAATGCCGGTCGCGACTGCTGTTACCCCAAGTGTGGTGACCACCATTACCCCAACCGCATGGTCGTTATTTTATCGGCTAAAAATGAAAATATAAGTGCTTAAACCTTAATAAAATGCTACAAGATACAACAATATGGCTTACCTTGTTATTGCGAGATAAGTCTCGTTTCGTGAAATGTAAACAGAAAGAGATGATAGTGGATTAAACTATTGTCTGTCTTATAAGGTGAAGCGTAAAAACAGTCTTTCTTGCACAACAGACAAACTAAAACTGGCAAGATGGCGAGCGCTCCACTAGCACTTCCATAAACTTTCTTGAGATGGCAGATACAATCGGTATGAATCTGCGTTATCGACTTTACGAGAAATCATGATGACCGGCATTACCCACTGGCCGCCATTACCCCAGTCTCCCCTACTATATACTTCATTTTTTATATATAATTCACTTATATATAACTTCATTTCCGTTGGAATGAGCCCGCTCGCAACATTCTAAGACAACTGGTTCGATATGATCACCCCTGGGAAAAAATCCATATTTTTGCAGATGGGAGCTTCAAACTTCCAGGGTAGGGTTCCCTGATATGCTGAATCGGATGGGTGTGATTTTGGTTTTATTACTTTTAGCGGGTGTTTCCCTCTATTTTCTAAAAATAAGGCAATTTTTCTTAGACTTGTAATTTTAGATAGGTAAAACTGATATATTTAAAGTCAGCATTAAAAAGCAATTTTGTTCATGTAGCTATTGGTATCAAAAATCCGTTTTTTAGAGTTTTGGTTACTATTGAGCCGGGTCGCTCCTTACTACAGTTCGTTACCACGAACTGTTTGATAAAATGAAATAAATTGGTCACTTCGCTGCGAGAAATTATTTAAATTTTATTTTTGTAAATAGGTCTGTATGAAGTAAAAACCCGAAACTATGTACCTTTTATTTGTAATTTCCACAATTTTATACCGCATCCTTGCAAATAATGATGACCAAACCACAGGCACACACCCAGAGGAGGGATTCACCCACCTTAACTTTGTAAAATGCTTAATTTTCTAAGCGAAATGTTTAATTTTCGTGTGTTTTCCTGGTATTTCTTTTGTAAGAGTTGAACCCCCTCCTCCCCCAAAAAAATCTCGAATAATAATTTCTCTAATTTTCTCCTCGAATAATAGTTCTTTTACAAATAAATATTCCTATTTACTTGCCGAATTACGAAGAATAACAATGCAATAATCTTAATTTTCAGTGAGAAACCCCTTGAGTTTAATGACGGCAGTGAAATTTGATAACCTTGAGTGTTTGTCGATTCGCCGCGATTGAAAAAGAACCAAACAGAGAGTATAATTTCTGGACGTTCGCGCGGCCTTAAATATTTGTAAGAACCACATTCCGTTGTAGAGAAAGCCGTTTTAAATACATCACCCTCAGCTTTTTTTACTTCATGATATCCCTGTGTTAAAACTAGGGAAGTAAACATTTAGTATTTATTTAAAATGGAATCTAGAATTTTATCTATTCTAGGATGAGGAAATTTTTCACTAACCACTTGTTTGTTCAAGGCTCTATAATCTACTACTATCATAAGGTCTTAATTTTTACTTGGGACTAGAATCGCGGGTGAAAAATATGGACTTAAGCTAGGTCTTATTATTCCATTTCTTTCGAGCTCCGGGATTTTATTTATTAGCCATTCCTTATGCTTGTATGGAATACAATAAGGCTGTTTTTCCAATGGTAATCCTGTAGTCTGTATTACATGTTTGTTAATTGGTATAAGGCCTATGTCATCTTAAGATGTGGAAAAACATCTTTGAATTCCCACAGTATTTCCTTTTAATTTTTGTTTTAGTGGGATGTCAGTGACATGACTTAGGTCAAATTTTTCAAGAAATTGATTCTTGGATTTGGTCGTACTAGTTTCGGAGGCTTGTATCGTTTCCTTGTGATTCCCAGCTGTTACGTGTACAGCGTTCATTTGTTCTACTTTGGTTTACTTGGTTATTGTTCCAATTGGAATTATTATATTGTTCCCATCGGCTGGTATATTTACCTATTTTGTGTTCCGACCATTTCTAGGTTGATTTGTTCTCCCGCGATACTGAGACGTATTACGTTGGACATTTTGATTTGAGTTTGATTGAGCCTCTTGTTAAGGAGATGTTACTTCGATTACCTCTCATGGCGTATCCACTCTTGTTCGTCCCCCCTGGACAAATGGTTGCTCGTCCCTCTAAAATCAGGACGATTATTAGGGGCTAAACGTACTATTTTTTGAGTTTTTGGGGCTCGATTTTGATTTCGGATGGGTTTTGGCGATGATTCTCTTGAGAAAAATCACGAAGAAAGATCTCTTTAATTTTTTAGGGATTTTATTTTCTACACTATGTATTGACAATTTTTGGTGTTGTAAGACAATTGAGTCTATTTCATGACAATGGTAAATCTTCAGTACTTTTTGCAATCAATAAACGGTGCAATTTGGGGTTGAGTCCCTGCTGGTATGCACTTAGTATTATTTTTTGTATAATTCCCCTTCACCCGGAGCGAATCGTGTATCTGTTGAGATTCTAATTTTATGTAAATTTAATCTTATGTTTTCTATTTGTTCGAATGTAACTATTCCTTGTTTCAATTTGTTCAGTGAACTGGTGCCAATGAAACTTTTTTGAAAGGCTTATCTCTATAGTTCTATTGAGTTTACTGCTTAGGTGCCTCTCTGCCTGTGGTATTTTCGATTTGTTTTAAAAATGTCAATGCCTGTCCTTTTAATCTTAAAACTAACATATTTCTCAAAACCTTCAAATCAATTTTTTTCATAACGACAAATTGAGCCAAGTCGATATTGAATTGATCAACCTCTGTATCCCCTTCATATTTTGGCAACAATTTTGCAATTTCTAATCAAGTTACAATTAATTGCTGAGCCTGAAATAGTTCTTTTTCGTACTGGCCCATTTTTGTTATTGTGCATTAGTTCTTTTTAAAAGAAAATAAAAGGTACGAGTAATGCTACAATTTGTTTGTATAATAATTTTACTTTGTTTATTTAGTGTTACTGAACTTTTATTTTTATTTTTTAATATTTATTTATTCTCAGATATGGTAGACAGTACATAAAATAAAGTACATGACACTAAATATGCACTTAAAATCAGAATAAATTGTAAATAATCGTAATAGCTTACGTAATCAGGCACCAAGTTTGAAAGTTCCCTATGATTAATTGTTGTTTTTTTATTACCACACCAAATGCTAAGGGGTTTTTTTCTTTTTGTAATCATGATACGGGGGGTTATGTAAATCATTTAAGATACAGAGAGATTATTGTCAATATAACATATGGGAGATTCGACTTAAGATGACGTCATGGGAGTTAAACAAGTGAGGAATTAGGACAGAGGGACACTGTTAATAAAGCCCAGTATTTTTGGTAACAGAATCATTTTAGAGGTGGATGGGTCTCACTTTATCTTATAGATTCCCTTGAAAGCGTCCCTAAGGACCACGGGAACTGTACCTGGTGTCTGGATTCAAAAACAAAGCCTCTGTACCACTAGTATTTTTCAATCTGATAAGACACTATCCTTTCATAGAATTAAGAAGAGTTAAAGGGTACGACGCCTCTAGGTGACTGGTATTTTTAATCTGATAAGAAGCTAGCCTTTTTATAGAATTAAAAAGAGCTTTTTATTAGTTATTTTTTTGGCTCTAAGTCACGACTTTGGTCGTAATCTGGATAAGAGGTTTTTTTTTCTTATGAGGTGCACTGAGGTCACTAAAGCTGGTTGACGGTAAAAAAGCTAGTTTTTATCTTACTTCTTGCATAGTGTAAGAAAGAATGTTTTTGTTTCACTATTGCCAAAGGAACAAATTTTGAAAACTTTGGATTCTGCAGGGGGAATCGGAAGGCTGTATGTCAGAAAAGTGTCTTCTTATGATCTGTCAATTCATGGATGACCTTATTTTCTTTTATATCTTAAAAGAAACAAAGAGCTATATCTTAGAGTATAAGGATGACTATGTCCATATTCTATATTACTCTTAGATCCTATGACTACCAAAGAGAGTCTCATCACTCATGTAGTGTGTCAGCTGAAGTCTTAAGAATCTGAAGAAATTCAAAATATCGTTTATGAGTCGATTGCATCTCGATAAAAAAAGAGTGTTAAAACATGAAAATCATTGTTAAATTTTGGATTTTTTAGCTCATACAAATAAATTTTTACTCTGTGTAAATTATTTTGTATTACCAAAATAAGAAAACAAGGGCTTATTGGTTTCTCTGTTATTTAGAAGCTACTATTGGAACAAATGCTCGATGGTGATTCTGTTAAACGACCAGTGGCATCAACTATAGCCGAACGGATCAAACAAAGCGTAGAAAAAATTAAGGTACATTTTAATTATATGCTTAACCCTCATAAGCAGATGAGGCTTTTGGTCTTGTGAATTAAAAGATAGTCGGTACTTAGGTATGTTCCTGACCCGACTCAAGAAGTCAAGTTAGATTAATCATGTTTAAATATACCAAAATATGATGAAAATATGTTACATAAGAAACAAAATTATGGGAACTACGACAAAGAACTATAGAAAGCAGGCTTCCGAGAATGCATAATATTTAATACCTAGGCTAACATAGCCTAACCAAAAATACCAACTCTATAATTAAATACTTAGTCAAAAATATACCCACAACGTCGTTTTTCAACTGAACCTCGAAGCTAATTATTTTCGACTGCAGATAGCTAAACCAGTTTTTCTCAGATCTAACAGAGCAAAGATAAGACTACTTCTTGAGTGGGGTCAGGAAGATGGACAAGTACCTAATATTCGATTACCAAAATGAATAAGTTAAATTTTCAAATTTTTTTGTCCCTTAATCTCTTAGGTCAAATATGTCCTAAACAAATTGTGTTCTAGCTTAAATAATTTTCAGAACTAATTTATATCTTATCTTTGAACAATAGGGTTAAGGGTTAATAAAACTACTCTGTTTTTCTTTATTCTTGACCGAACTAAAAACACAATTGAAGAACTATATATCAGTCGAGAGGAATACTTTCTACCAAGAAAATGATTTATACGCCGATATAGGCCTTTTATATAATTTTTTATTTAAAAATAAAGCATGACTAATCTGATGAAATAATATTGTTTGTTTAACAAAAAAATAAGACTTTCTGTCAGGTAAATCTCGGTAATGATTGATAATTACTCAGGATTGGTAATAAATATTACTCCTGAGAGGAGATGAACCTAAGGAGAAAACCTATTCAGATTATGAAGAATATAGAAGCTTGTAATAGTCAATGCAATGAAAATTTCTTGGAAAGAGCAAAGCTTACCCTCTTCATTATTAGTAAGATGCATCATTTTAATTCGTTCTGTTTTCAATTTATTGAATAGATTTTTGTATAAAGCAATGAGGTGGGTGTTTCATATATAAGTTATAATATATATTTCCCTTTTAAGTGAAACCATGGTTTTTTCAAAGAGCTCAAGCTAAAGCAAAGGTTTAAATCAAAGGTGCATGAATTGATGACGAGGTAGGGCTAAAGAACATGTACATCAACTCTAACCCAATGATATCTATCGAATTATCAAACAGTGAGTGCCAGATAATTTGCACTGGATTCCAGATGGCTTTGGTTATGTAATACTTTTACTATTTTCGAAAGTATTTTGGACCTGGAAGTCCTTCACTAATCAGAAAAAGAAGTGAACCAATTAGATAGAGGGAAAATTTTGATCTGAATAATTTTTAGATCTTGAACCTTTTTACTTTACTTAACGTCTATTTATGAAAAGCTCTATCAAATATAACTACTCTTTATATATTTTCATGTTCAAAGAATAAAGAAAGAATAATGCTTAACCGAAGGCACAATCAACACTTTAAAACAAGATCAACTGTAGAAAAATCGTCGATTCGCTGGCAGAAAATAAAGTACCGACTTCTAACTTCTAGAAAACTAATACGAAATTATTTATCAAATAAGTGCTAGCTTTATAGCAAGCACACCTGGGGATGTACTTGCCAAGGGATATTTTGTACTTGGGGAATTCGCCAGGATTCCTGTAAAAAATTATATTTTATTTGTCTAACTTTCTCTGTGCCAACACAATTTTATGTGTGAAGATATTAAGAGGAGTTATTCTGGGGAAATCTACCGGATTGAAATTGTTATATTATCCGTAGGTGGGGGGGGAGTTTCCACCGAAGGATTATCCATGGGAGAGTTTTCCATGGCATAGATTCTCCAGAAGAAATTTTACACGGGAGCACCCTTCTACTTGAGGGAACAATTTTCAACTGAGGAAAATTTGTTGCATGAAAACGTACTTACAAAATAAATTTACGTAACGAACTGTTATATTTGTATATTTTTACAACATTTATGTGGGGGTTTGCCCCTCGTCAATACCTATCTCTCTACACTAAAGTTTTATTTTGTTCTAATTCCTTAAGAATAACCCCTGATTCGCAAAGACCCTGTAATCAGAATAAAAAGCTCTTTTGAAATTTCTAAGAGTACTTTAGCGTAAAGAGCGAGGTATACACGAGGGAACGAAACCCCTTATATATGTAATAATTTCGGTTCTTTCCAAGTTTTAATATTGTTTCTTTAATTCAGATAAAAAAAAACCTGTTTGTTTTTCTATGTAATTTCTGAATATTTTTAAATTACTGCAGGTTTTGATTTGTTCACCGTACCTGAATGATTGAAGCAAAATTTGTATATTATTTTACTTTTTTTGGATACATGGCTTTCTCAAAGTTTTGATCGGACAATTATGAGAAAAAAGAGGGTGGAGGAGAGGGCCTACTTGCCCTCTAATTGATTGGTCACTTAAAAAGTTTACTATAGCTTTTAATTTTATTTTGAGAATGTTTTTTATTAGTAATAAATATACTTAACCTAAAAACTAACTTACGCAATAAACTTCAATGTTGGTATATTTTTAATACGTAAATGGTTCGCTGCCTCGTGAACAATTTTCTCTTTACACTAAAGATCGAACAAAATACTTTAGCGTAAAGAGCGAGGTATTGAGGAGGGGACGAACCCCTTTATATAAATAATAATTTTTCTTCGCTTGAAGTTTTATTATTACTTCTTACTATCAGTTGAAAAAATTTGTTTTTGTACCTAATTTCTCTTTTTTTTTATTGTTTTATTAAATAATCATGGAAAATCCAACGCCACCGTCATGGAAATTCTCTTCCCCCATGATACATTCATCCGTTGAAAGATCCTTGGAAAAGATCCGTGAAAAGAATCTCCTCATCACCATCAGAAAAATCCCCCCTGAAAACGGCTGTATACTTCCCAATAACCAATACTATATTTAACAATGGGAAAATTTCATAGCTTACAGTTTTTCACACACGGAGTGTGGGGATTAAGTCGTCCATAAGAGACATAATTATTAGATTTGTTGACTATACTGAATGAAAAGGCTGTCTTGAAATTTTGACCCTATGACTTCGGGGAAACAATGAGCGCGGGAGAGGCCTAGTCGCCTTCAAGTCGCTTTTAATTTCCGTTAGAATAATCCCTCTCATGACATTCTAGGACCACTGAATCGATAAAATAACTCCTGGGGGAGAAAAAAAAATGCAAATCAAACAGTTCGTGGTAACGAATTGTAGTAAGGAGCGACCCGGCTCAATAGTAACCGAAACTCTAAAAAATGGAATTTTGATACCAATACCTACATCAATAGAATTGAATTTTAATGATGATTTTAAATATATAAGTTTCATCAAGTTTAGTCTTACCCATCAAAAAGTAACGAGCCTGAGAATATTTGCGTTACTTTAGAAAATAGGAGGAAACGCCCCCTAGAAGTTATAGAATCTTAATGAAAATCACACCATCAGATAAAGCGTATCAGAAAACCCTACTGTAGAAGTTTCAAGCTCCTATCTACAAAAATGTGGAATTTTGTATTTTTTGCCAGAAGGCCGATCACGGATGCGTGTTTATTTGTTTTAGTTTTTTTTTCTCCCAGGGGTGATCGTATCGACCCAGGTGTCCTACAATGTTGCAAGTTGGCTCATTCTAACGAAAATAAAAAGTTCTAGTGCCCTTTTTAAGTGACCAAAAAAATTGGAGGGCACCTAGGCCCCCTCCCACGCTAAGTATTTTACCAAAGTCAACGGATCAAAATTCTGAGATAGCCATTTCATTCAGTGTAGTCGAAAAACCTTATAACTATGTCTTTTGTGACGACTTACTCCCCCACAATCCCCGTGGGAGGGGCAACAAGTTACAAACTTTGACCAGGGCTTACATATAGTAATGGTTATTAGGAAGTGTACAGGCATTTTCAGGAGGATTTTTTGGTTGGAGGGGGGGTTGAGACGAGGGGGATATGCTGGGGGAACTTTCCATCGATAATTTGTCATGGGAGAAGAAAATCTCCTTGAAGGGAGCGCAGGATTTACTAGCATCATTTAAAAAAACAATGACAAAATAAATATGAAAAAGTTTTTTCAGCTGGAAGTAGGGAACAGCATTAAAACTTAAAACAAACAGAAATTATTACCCATATGAGGGGCTCACCTCCTCCTAGTAAGTCGCACTTTACGCTAAAGTATTTTTAGTAATTTCAACTATTTATTCTACGGCTTTTGTGATTCAGGGGTCATTCTTAATGAATTGGGACAAAAATTTAAACTTTAGTGTAAAGAGTGAAGTACTGACGAGGGGGTTAACCCCCTCATATATGTAATAAAAATATGAGAATACAAAAGTTCTTTACGTAAGCTAATTTATAAGTTACGTAAATCTTTTACAAATAAAAATATTCGTAAAAAAATAAAAGTTCTAGTTGCCTTTTTAATTAACCAAAAAATCGGAGGGCAACTAGGCTTCCTCCCCCACTTTTTTTTCTCAAAATCATTCGATCAAAATTACGAGAAAGCCATTTAGCCAAAAAAAAATGCAAAGTTCGTTTTAATTATTCCTCTGCGGAGAGCCAAAATCAAAACATGCATTGTTTAACTGAAAGTAAGGAGCAACATTAAAACTTAAAACGAACAGAAATTACTTCTTATATGAAAGAGGCTGCTTCCTCATCAACGCCCCGCTCTTTACGCTAAAGTTTTTTACTGTTTTAAAAAGAAGAATTGAGAGAAATAGTCAAACTTTAGCGTAAAGAGCGGGGCGTTGATGAGGAAGCAGCCTCTTTCATATACGAGGTAATTTCTTTTCGTTTTAAGTTTTAATGTCGCTCCTTACTTTCAATTAAGAAAAACTTGCTTTTTTATTTAATAAACAAATAAACACCCATCCGAGATCTTTCTTCCGGCAAAAATTCAAAATTCCACATTTTTCAACATAGGAACGCGAAACTTTTGCAATAGGGTTCTCTGATATGCTGATTGTAATGGCCTGAATTTAATTAATATTCTATGACTTTTAGGGGGTGTTTTTCCCCTCCTTTTTTTTAAAGGCGCATTTTCTCTGGCTCGTAACTTTCCATAGGTAGGAATGAAGTTGATGAAACTTATATTTTCAAAATCAGCGTAAAATTTCTTTCATTTGATGCATATGCTATTATCAAAATTCCTTCTTTTAGAGATTCGGTTACTCTTAAGCCGGCTCGCTCCTAACTACATTTCGTTACCACGAACTGTTTGATGACCCCTGAATCACAGAGGCCGTCTAATTAGAGTTGATTAATCTTTTCAAATTACTAAAAATACTTCAGCATAAAGAGCGATCTATCGATGAGGGGGGGGGGGAGCCCCCTCATATACATAATATTTTCTCTTCGTTCTAAGTTTTAATCTTAATCCTTACTTTCATTTGAAAAAACTTGTTTGTTTATTTGATTTCTCATTGTTTTTTGTAATTAATGCTGGAGAGTCCAGCTCCCCCTTCATGTAAACTCTCTTCTCCCATAATAAATTCTTCCAAGGAAAGATGCTCTCACGCATCCCCCTCTCCACCACCAGAAAAAAATGCCCTCTGAAAACGTCTGTATGCTTTCCAATAATCAATACTATCAAACAGTTCGTGGTAACGAACTGTAGTAAGGAGCGACCCGGCTCAATAGTAAACGAAACTCTAAAAAACGGGATTTCGAGGCTAAAAGATAGATCAATAGAATCGGAATTTTATGCTGATTTCAAATATATAAGCTTTACAAAAGTTAGTCTTCGTCATCAAAAGTTACGAGCCTGAGAAAATTTGCCTTATTTTGGAAAATAGGGAAAAACACCCTCTAAAAGTCATTGGATCGTAACGAAAATCACACCATTGCATTCAGCATATCAGAGAACCCTGTAGAAAAATTTCAAGGTCCAATCTACAAAAATATGAATTTCGTTTTTTTTGCCAGAAGACTAATCACGGGGGCGTGCTTATTTGTTAGTTTTTTTTCTTCTTTTTCCCAGGGGTCATCGTATGGACCAAGTGGTCCTAGAGTGTTACAAGAGGGTTCATTCTAACAGAAATGAAAATTTCAGACAGAAACGAACAGAAAAAACAGAAATTAACAGAAACGAAAAAATTGGAGGGCACCTAGGCCCCCTCTCACGCTCATTTTTTCCCAAAGTCAACGGATCAAAATTTTGAGGTAGCCATTTTGTTCTGCATAGTCTAAAACCATAATAACTATATCTTTGGGGATGACTTACCCCCCACAGTCCCTGGGGGAGGGGCTGCAAGTTACTAACATTGACCAATGTTTACATACAGTAATGGTAATTGGGAAGTGTACCAACGTTTTCAGGGGGATTTTTTTGTCTTGGGTGTGGGATTCAGGGGAGGGGGCTATATGGGAGGATCTTTCTTTGGAGGAATATTTCATGGGGGAAGAGAAATTAAATGAAAAGGGCGCAGGATTTTTTAGAATTACTATTTAAAAGAAAAACAATGAAAATATAAACATGAAAAAGTGTTTTTCAATTGAAAGTAAGGAGAAGCATTAAAACTTAAAACGAACAGAGATTATTGTGCATATGAGGGGTTCTAAAAATACTTTAGTATAAAGAGCGAGGTATTTAGAAGGAGATAAATACTTCGCTCTTTATGCTAAATAAATTTTTAGTAATTTCAACTATTTATTCTACAGCCCTTGTGATTCAGGGGGTCACTCTTAAATAATTGGGACAAAACTTAAGATTTAGTGTGAAGAGCAAGGTATTAACGCGGGGACGAACCCCCTCATATATATAATCAAAAATATAAGAATATAAAAGATTGTTACGTAAGTTAATTCTTAAGTTACGTATATTTTTTACTAATAAAAACGTTCGCTAAAAATTAAAAGTTTTAGTTGCCTTTATAAGTAACCGAAAAATTGGAGGGCAACTAGGCCCCCTTCCCCACCCTTTATTTCTCAAAATCGTCTGATCAAAACTAAGAGAAAGCCATTTAACCAAAAAAAGAATTAATATGCAAATTTCATTTTAATAGTGTATGTACAGAGAGCCAAAATCAGACATGCAATAATTCAAAAACTTTCAGAAATTAAATTAAAAAAAACAAGTTTTTGAAATGAAAGTAAGGAGCGACATTAAAACTTAAAACGAAAAGAAATTACTCCTTATATAAAAGGAGCTTTTCCTCCTCGACACCCCGCTCCTTGCGCTAAAGTTTGATTCTTTCTCACAACTCTGCTATTTAAAACAATAAAAAACTTTAGCGTAAAGAGCGGGGTGTCGAGGAGGAAAAGCCCCTTTCATATCAGGAGTAATTTCTGTTCGTTTTAAGTTTTAATGTCGCTCCTTACTTTCATTTCAAAACCTTGTTTTTTTTTAATTTAACATAATTTTAACGTAAATAATGGGCAAAGTTCTTAGCTTGCAACCATTCCCCCGGGGCCTGTAGGGGATTAAATCGTCCTTAAACACATAGTTATCACATTTTTTACCATGCTGATCAAAATGGTTATATTGAAAATTTAACTCGATGACTTTGGGGAAAAATGAGCTAGGGAGGGGGCTTAGTTGCCCTCCGAATTATTGGTCACTTTAAAAAGGTAACTAGAACTTCTAATTTCCATAAAAATGAGCCCTTTCATGACATTCCAGGAACACTGGATTGATGCGATCATCCCTGGGAAAAAACAAAAACGGATAAACAAATAAATACTTATCTGTGATCTTTGCTCTGGCAAAAAATACAAATTTCCACATTTTTAAAAATAGTAGCTTGAAACTTCTACAGTAGGGTTCTCTCATACGCTGAATGTGATGGTGTTTATTCAGCCGGCTGGCTCCGGTGGCTCGTTCGGGATTTGCAATTTTTTTTTAACTGAAGAGGGATATCTGGAGTGATTGGAACAACGATTAGAAATTAAAGTCTTTTGCAAAGGAAAGTATGCTAAGGAGAATTTTCAGACAGAATTGTCCAAAAAATTACTATGGAGGGATCTTAAGTGAGGATGAGATTGTCAGAGGGGGGGGGGTTATGATGGAGAAACTATCCGTGGAGGAGTTTCCCATAAGGGAAGGGAACCTTTCATGGAAGGAGAGCCGGGGTTTTAGCCTTTAAAAAGGAAGGAGTTGAGCCCCTCCTTTGTGTCTTGTTCTTTGCGATAAGGTTTCACTGTTTGCCCCATTTTTAAAAGCAGTTTTTATCAGCCATCTTTTTTCAGCTTTCCGTCCATCTTCTACAACTTTAATGGTTGATCCCATTATTACAGCATATCTTGACTAGCTTAGAGTGACAAGCCATTGTTAGAGAAACTGATATTCTTGCCCCTTAATTTATAACCATCCCAACACAATTAATGTTATCTACATCTCGCTTCCAGCTCTACCTGCAACTCAAGTAAAGGACCAAACTGAAAACGCAACCTGTGCATATCACCCCATATCTTTCATGCAGCCAATCCATGTTCAACACACATCAGGTTAATACTTGAAAATAAATATACCTATCGAAACTTAAGAAATAAAGGAACACTGGAGAGAATCATTAAAAGTTAAACCAAAACAAAAAATAAATTGATGGAAACAAATAACTAAACTTATAACGGGAAAGAATTCAGATACTACCCTCTCAAACCTGTAAATGACATTTTATATATAAGTTGTAAAAGCAGATTGTTTCTATTATTCCCCATAAATTTTCAAAACTGCTTCATTTTCATTCGTGATGATCATTTTATTTTTGTCCCGTCTTTTTTTAGGTTCTTAAGAGGCATTTGAGCGCAAAAGAGACCAAAGAGACCAGTGTTTCACAAAACAGACTAGAAGGCTTTCAACAAATGTTTCAAGAAAACAATCTTAACAGTTCGTTTATTTTTGACTGCCCCCCTGAAATGAATAGTATATCTTACAGATTACTTCATCGTCTAGAATTAAACTATTGTGATTCCTCTGATGAAGAACAGGAAGATTCACTAGAGTCTGCAAAAGATATCCGGGACACAAAAAAAAACACCACAAGAGAGAGAAAAAGTGATATTTCTATCCTTCTTAATACTTATTTACCCCGAGATAATATAAATGTCATAGAACTCCTTTTTGAATCGAGATTTTCTATTCCAATATATTCCAAGGACACTTTAGAGTTACTTCGGATCGCACGAAGAGTTGAAGAAAACACATTTCTAGGAGTCGATCTAATACTCCCACGAGTTGCCATTATAAGCCAAGTAAAACGCATTGAAACTTCTACAAAATATGTTATGGAAGATCTTTTCAACCTGAAAACTTCTCTGGGAAGCATTGAGATATCAGGTTTAGAGGTGGGTCAAGGTTTAGTTTCTCTTGCCAACAGAGATAAAAAATCTTGCATTGTCATCCACATTCAGGGTGATTTTGAACCATATTGGGAATTCCTGAATTGTTTTGTTGACTACCTTTTAGTTGAGGATGAATATCAATCCGATTTAAAGAAGGAATCTTCCTTTATCAGCAAATATTCTTCTCAAAATTTTCTCCCGAAATTCATTACAGTATGGATCCCTAGCCTGAGAAAATTGAAAAAATCGACTGAAATTGATCGTCGTTCCTTTTATATTATTGAAGGCCCCTTGAAGTATCTTATTGAGCAAAAACCGCATTTACGTTCGTTTTTTGGGTCTACTGAAAAGCATGAGAAAACTCTATATTCGATTTCTTCATTTATCAAAGAGTGTTCAACACCAATGTTACCTTTTCCTACAGTAGACACCTTAAAAGAAATGCACCAAAACATTTTAGATATGAATGGCTTGGATAACTTTAGGTCTAATAGTCTTGTACTACAAAAAAGTTTTGCTATAGAAGGTGGATTACAAGACGATTTAAACGAATTTAGGTTGAAAAATGACGAAAAAAATCGTTTAAATACAGAATCGAAAATTGCCCAACAAAAGGAGTTTCGCAAAAGTCAGTGTGAGAGTTTTTTCATACAATATCCAGAGAACAACCGCCTTATCACATATTTCCTTAATGGGTTTCAGAAAAGCAATATAGACCATATTTTGCTTCATTTTCGTGTTTTAGATGATGCTATTAGACAAAATCTAACAAATTCCAAGATTGCAGCTCAACTCGATAAAGAACTGTGTGAGAAAACAGATCACTTTCTGGAAGTTTTGCAAAAACCTAACATGGGCTCTAAAAACGAAATTAGATATATAGAATCCATTAGAAAGGAGTACCTGAACGCAAAGGAGAAGCGAAATAATGCTCACTTTTCACTTCGCCACTTATGGAGGGAAGTTTCATTACTTTATTCCTCTGGAGTTTCTAGAAATTTTAACCATATACCTCAAATGGCAGCGGCTTGTTTGGTAGCAGGTGAGACCCTAGAGCTTTATGATGGAGATGCAAACATGCTAAATGACGACTGGGTATCTGCTATTTTTAAAAATTTATCACATATGCTTTCAAACACAAGAATTTTCGTGTTATCTGTACTGGGCGAGCAGAGTAGTGGAAAATCGACTTTGTTGAATACCATGTTTGGTATTCGACTTGCAACTAGTATAGGTCAGTGCACTAGAGGCCTTTCAATGACCCTAGTGAAAACAGTGAACAGAAAAGAATATGACTATGTCCTAATCTTTGATACTGAAGGTCTCCGATCACCAGAGCATAGAGGTTTAATTGGAAGTCCAGTGCGTGATAACAAAATTGCAACCTTTTCCATCTTACCATCAGATGCAGTTATTTTAGTTATTAAAGGAGAAAATGACAATGCTTTAAAAGAAATTCTGCCCATTGTTGCACTAGCTTATAAGGGATCTAGGATGGCAGAAGAAAATGGAGGTATTGTTTGTTGCAAAATATTTGCAGCCTATAATCAAATAAGGTGTGATGAAGGGAATGTAAATAAACTTCAGAATATTTTTTCTCAACTATCAGCAACACTTGTCGAATCATTTAGGACAGCAAACTCGGTAGAAGACTTGCATGTTCATACTTCTGTTAGTTTCCCAACAATGTTTACTAATAAGCAGGACATACAAGTTTTTGGATGTAATTCTAAAGGCGATCCACCAAATGATGTACCCAACGAGGAATTCAGCCGGCAAATCATACATTTTCGCGAGCATATTCACAACCAAGTTGTTGCTCAGCCAGCTTGGAAAGCCAAAAAAATAGAAAGTCTAGACAATTATTTGTTTTCTGTTTGGGAATGCTTGAAAAATTCGAACTTTGACCTATCTTTCCAAACAGTTCTTGAAAGACACACGTACACTGAGCTTCAAAGAGACTACCAGGAATTGAAAAAACCATATCTTACGTCGTACGAGGAAGAATATGAGACCTTGATCACCAAATATAAAGAAGATTTCTCTTCTAAAACCAAAAATTTAAAGGAAGAAGGAATATTGAAGCTTGTTAATCGTCTTGCGGAGATAATGAAACCTCAGACTGACAAATTTAAAAAAGAAGTCAAAACAATTGTTGAAAAAAAAGGGAACGAAAAATGGCGAACCGACTATATGAAAACAGTTGAAGACGTTATTGAATTCACAACCAGGCAATGGCGTAACAAACTGGACATTTTTTTGAGGAACCTACTTTTCTTTGACGACGAGGTCAAAAAATACGAAAAAGACATTAGAGAAAAAATTACAGAAGAATCAAGAAAAACGAGTATAAAGTATAAAACGAAAGAAGAGCTAACGTCTATATTTGAGAATTTGTTCGATACAATATTGAAAGATGCTAAAGGAAACAATCCTCCACTGGATGTCAGAGAAGCTGTTCGGGAGGCATACAAAGCAAATCCCACAATTCAAAGCCTGGGAGTTGACCTTTTGACCTTAAAGGAAAGTGCTGGAAATACAAGCATGCCCTCATTTTTGCGGACTTTTGAGCATGCTATTAAGATTGGATATCATGAGGTAAAGAAATTGCTATCTCAGGAAAAAAAAATTGGAAGTGAAATAGAAAGGAACGTGTTATCTATTGTAATTAGGTCTATGCCAGGACGAACAGATTACTCTAATGTAGTCGTTCTTGATGTTATAAGTGGGATTGAAAGCTATCTTGAAACCCTCAAAAGTATTAACAAAAGTCAGAGAAAAGATATTCACAGAATGGCATACGATTTACTAGTCAAAACTTTTGAGGATATCCAAAAAAAGTGGGAGCACGAAAATTCTGTTTATGTGCGTTTATGTTCAAGGAAAGAAACTATGCGGGGTTTTTATTTTGACCTTGTAAGGGGCTTAAAAGAAGTTGAGTTAATGGAATCAAGACTTGCTGACTTTTTTTCAAGACACACTTTTAAAGCTTTTGAAAAGGAAGTTGAAGAACACACTATTTATAATATAAAACACAAATCCTGGCCTCAATCAGCAAGAAATATGCAAGGTCATATGGATCTTTACTTAATTGAAGAGGTAGAGAAGAAGGGTATCAAACAAATATTATATCACATTGAAGAGCCTGGTGTTTTAAAAAAGCTTACGACTAGCAGACTGATCGGCTTTGAAATTGATCAAACCCTCAAAATCCTTAAATGGATTAATTTTCAAGGTCGAATGGAAACATGTTTACAAAAAACGTACGAGACAGCTCCTGAAGACGTGGGAACGGGATTAAAATGTTTTCACATTTCTCAGCTATTAAAATTTTTAGAAAATTTTAAAAGCAGATTCATTGGTGACACATTGAAAAAAGAAATGAACGCTATTGGCTGGACAGACTTAGAAAAAGATATAAAATTTGAACAAAGACACATGGATTGCATAAAAACTTCTATAAAAGATTCCAGAACTACTGGTGATATGAAAAGCACTCTTCTTGTGAATATTAAACAAAGGCTTGAAAACAGGGGTGACTTTCAAGCTGGTTTTTGCACAGCGTGTGAAAAACCATGCCCACTTTGCAATAGCCCTTGCTTTTTTGATTTGGCTCACAACGGCCCTCATGATACTTTTCATCAGCCAGGTGGTTTGGTCGGTAGACGTTACAGAGCAGGCAAAAAATTGGCGGCTACTGCCTGTAACACCTGTCCTGCCGATCATGTGTTCGTATTGGAAAATGGAGAAGAATGGTTGTTTACTGATTTTTCTAAGAAATTTAATGATTGGCTCCAGCCTGATAGAACTAAGCCTGTATCCGAATACCGAGAATATCTTATCCGAAGGTATAACAAGGATATTGCCAAAATCTTTAGTGTAAATCCATCTGATCCATTAGGCACTGCTGAAAAACTTCATAATGTCACTAACAAATTAAAAACCCAAATTGATTTTGAAAAAGATTTTCCTGACAAATCCTTAACAATATAGATGAATTTGTTCAAATAATATAAGAAATTTCTTATAAATAAAGAGACAATATCCGTTTTGATTTACCTGTCTGTTTAAATTCATGACGATTACTTTACTATCGTGTATGCAAAGGTTCGAACTAGAGTTTAATCAATTCTGTCAACTTAGGGACATGGAGGATTGGAGTGAGTAATTTCCAAAATATAGATGCTTTTCAAATATTAAATAAAAATCAAGAAAACTTTCTTTGTTGAATATATTTGAAGAAAACAAATTGAAAAGGATTCTGAAATTTATGTATATGCTAATTATATTCTGATTGAACATCCTTATTTTGTATAAGCAAGTATTTGTTTTAAATTTTGATATTTAGATTGCCATTGAAACAACCTTTGCATATTACTACTACCATTGAACTTTGTCATTTGATTGATGTGATAAACCCTATCTAATTAGATTGCAGATATATGTTCAAAATTTCCAAATTATATGAAAGAAATGGGTTTCGTATTAGCATCTTTGTTTACATGGGTTTTTTGTCTTACTTGTTGTGCATAACACTTTACTGTAACTTATATGTTAACCTAGCTAATCTGGCAACTGTCTATTTTGTCTTATTTAGGGTCCCAGCCTGTGTTTGTTTTTCTTTATTTTTCTCCGAACCTGTATTTTGCAGTAGCTTTCTTAAAATAAATTTTTACGCACATTATGATGTAGTTGTTTTACTGTTTAATTTACTGCTAGGCTAGTTTTGAGTAAGTCAATACATCAATCAGAGACCATTTGTCTGTCTTATACCATGAATTATGGCCAATCATTGATTGGCCATAAACTATATAGATAAAACACATAAAGAACATAAATAATACATAATTATCATTGATATCAATCATTGATACCAATCATTGATATCAATCTTGTTTTCACGAAATTCATGATCAATCCAAAATTAATTTTGACAAAATGGAAAAAATGAAAAAGAAATATATTACTATTGACTAGCCTCTGTACATATGTGACTAGTCACTAGTCTTAAATATTTTCTTATTTTGTCAATAATGAACTAAAGCAACTGAGCTGTATAGTGGCAATAAGTCACGAAAGTGTAAAGGAATGGGAGATAGGATTTAAATAAATTAGCATCTAAGAAAGTGTTTTTCTGAATTCAAGATATAACTCTCTTAACCAAAATTATAAATAAATGTTAATTTTCAAAATACTGGGAAATATTTTGCCCTGTAATTTATTTGTCCAATTGTTTTTGTATTGTATTGTATCGGATTAAGGACACTTCTTGACTATTAAGATTCCAGCGTCGGCCCTGCAATGCATTCCTGCAGCATGATTCGATCTCTGGGTCCTGTATTACCAAGCTAAGGTCAAACCCACTGGAGTCACAATTGGAGTCAAACAATTTAAGGTCAAACAATTGGAGTCACCACAGGACTCCAATTGTTTTTTTTTCGATCTCCTTTGACTTTTAATTTTCTTGCTTTTTTATATAGTTAGGTTATAATTACTTGCCCTCTCCGTAATGATGACACCTTGCATGGTGGTAACAAAATATTCTTTTAACTCTGTTTTTCCTTCTGGATGATCATAAATACGATTTTTTTTTAAAGATTGTTTCTTGGTTTTGTCATGGTAGGCAATTTTGTTTGATATTTTACTCACGGAAAAAGGTGTTTGACATTATAGTTACAGATGAAGAAGAAATGTTGTTCTTTTAAATAGTATTGGTAGCGCATTTATTGAGCTTTTCCTAATCGTTGGTAGAGTTTTGTTAAGACGAATTTCTTTTTATCTTAGACATCCTGGCTTTAGTCTAGAGCTACTGCGCAATTCAAATTACACTTTTGTCAGCAGAAGAAAAGAGTACTTACATTTGAATAATAATCATGACCATTTTGGACTTAATATAGAAATCCCACACCTAGGGAAACTTAGAACTTTATGGAAGCACTAGAGAAGAAATCTAAGCTAAGAGCAAAAAAGACTGGCATAAAAAATCTGTCTATGAACAAAAAAATATTTATTGAAATTATTAAGACTTAAAAACCCTAGCTATATATTTGTAAGATTCTTCACTTTTACATATGGATAAGAATATTCCTTTTCCTCTTTTTTAGTCCTTTCAACAGGAAATACTTTCAAAACAAACAAACGTAGAATCAGGATAAAAAAATTTTAAGTCCTCTAATCAAGGGCACCGATGTTAATTTTGTCACACTGAAAGGTTAGTAAAGCAATGTGGAAATCCATGGAATATACGATTTCTGCTTTTATTAAATGACAACAGTGTCTATTTTGAATATATCTGCTCTATAGGAAATTTATGCGATTGATATTTGAATGGGTATTTGATGGAAGCAGCATTTAGGAAGCTTCACCTCTTAATATTAGCTTTATATTTGGCATTAATACTTGCTATTTACTACTGTTCCCATCTCTTCAGCTCCATTGTAGCTGCTGAGAGATTTGGGTCTTTTAATATAAGCAAAAGTTGTACGCTTATCCTGTCGGAATTTACCTCCTAAGCAAAAATTTCTCCATACAAAGCAATTGCCTTAGATTTTATCTTTTTTAAGATTAAACTCTTTACAAAGGGGACTAAAAAGAAACACAAGATAATGATACATTTTGTAATTAAATTTATTAAGATGCTCAAGTTTTTTTTTTTAACTTTTTTTATAAATAACTTCTACCTCGAGGATTTTCGTATCCTTTTGCTTGGATACGAAAAATCATCCGTATCGGATGATTTTCTTGCTTGGTCCCAAATCGGTATTTAGTTTGCTTAATCTTTGACAATCAGTAATTCTTTGTTCGCTAAATAATAATAATAATAATAATTTATTTATCACCCACTTCACAAAACAGAGGTTAAGTGGAGTAAAATACAAAAGAAAAACAGCAAAAGTAATACAAAAGAAACAGATTTAATCACATACAGAAAAAAGACGAATAAGGTGATGAAAACATCCTAGCCTATAAAGCGCTTCAATAGCTAGCTTTGGAGATAATTTTTCGAAAGCACCTGTAATATCTGTCTCACAATACTTTTTAACCAGTTTTGTATTCCGGTAAGAACGAGGTAGGTATAAAAGAAATTTGCAGTACCGGTAATAATTTATGCGAATACGTTTTAGATCACCAGTCAACAGAAGTGGCCTAATACCAGAACAGAAGAGCACAGAATGATCACAAAAATTTGAGTAAAGCCGAGTTAGCGCTTTTCTCCTATAGTGTCCACGATTTGCTACAATCTTAGAGTAACCGAGCCTCAGCTTCTCACTAATATCTTTGACAGCGCGAGACCGGAGAGCATTCATAGAATCGCAAACAGTTATACCAAGCCAACGAAACGATTCAACACGAAGAATACTAAAACCATCGCAGTTTAGTGATTCTGAACAATTATTACCGTTGAAAACAAGAAACTCGCACTTGTCAATATTTAGGTACAGGCCGATATCACGGAAAGCAGAAGTAACTGACTTCACTGAACGGGCAAGACCAAACTCAGTTTGACTAATTAGAAGAAGGTCATCCCCATAAGCCAGATATGAGATATCAGATGGTCCTAGAAGGCACGTAGTCGATATTTTTTATAATACACTTTCAATACAAGCATCAAAAATATACGGCGAAAGAACTCCCCCTTGTCTTACACCGCAACGAACAGGGATATGACCAAAATAAGAATTAACTAATGACTTAAGGCGAAGGTAAAAATGCAAGTACCAAAAACGAAGCACGTGAATTACCGACGGATTTACTCCTTTCTTGCATAATGCTGTCCATGCTTGAGTATGACAAATACTGTCAAATGCTTTAGACAAGTCAATGGTTGCGAAATGAAGTACGCGACGAGTGCGATGGGCATCATTTAATAAAGAAGTCAAAGCACGGTGAGCATGCTGACAGCCTAGCCCAGATCTAAAACCAAATTGATTATCATCATTTAGAGCAAGCTTAGTGATATAAGGTAGTAGGAGGTGTTCAAAAAGCTTGCTAAGAGTACAAGCTACCGTTATAGGCCTATAAGAACTACAAGAAACCGGATCTTTTCCTTTTTTAGAAGTGACGTAACGCTACCGCATAAGAACGAGTCGGGCACACACGAACTACTCAAACACATTTGAAAAAAACAGTTGGAGATGAGAAACCAGTTCAAGAGAATTCGGAACAAGATTCAAAACACTAATCCCATCAAAATCCAAAGATTTTGATTTTAAACCCTTAATACCTTTAACAATAACCCACTTTTCAACTGGAATCACATGTCTCTGACATAAACATGACGGCAAATTTTTTTCAAGCAAACATGAGAAACGCTTTTACACTGCATAATTAACATTCGAAAATATTTTTGAATAATGTTCAATCCAAGATGGACGAGACATAATATCACTAGAACTTGCATCCGGAAACTTGGCAGAATTTATTACTTTTCGCCACTCACTATTACTTTTCGGAAAAGTTTCACCGGAGTAACGAACGGCACGAAGTTGGTGTTTATATTCGATTTTCGTCTTTTGTTTTAGATCAAACACGGTACCCCGAGAAGGTTGACCACAGGCAGACCAGATTCTTAACCAGAATTTGGCCTTATTCTTGACTTTTTTCAGCAAAGGATCACACTTCCAAATTGGTTTTTGGGTATTCCGCCTGACACGGATCAGCGGGATGGCCACATCTTCAGCTTGCCTTATACTTAAGATAATGTCACGATAATAGCGATTCAAATCAGCACGAGCATTGTCAATAATAGGGTACGCATTTTTGCAAAGTAGATGGAAAGGGACACGTACGGTGGACAGTAGAGCTCCAAGTATAGCAAGGTAAAGAAGCATGTTCGCACTAGACCAATCACATTTTTCAAACCACTTATGCGACATTGAGGGTTGGTTCGAGTATATGTCAGAAGTAACCATAATATCAAAATACAGAGGTAAATCATGATGATCTCTCTCATCTTCATCAACATGTACTTCTGAAGTTTGTAATGAATGATGACAGATACAGTGGTCCAAATTTGAGACAGATCCACTACAGTGGATATATGTAAAACTGAGGTCTTTCGTTATGACCTTAAATACTGAGGGTAGACACTGAAAAAGCGCTTCCTTTCGTGTCAAGAAAACGGTGATGTCACAGTTTAAGTCACCTATAAGCACCCACTTGTATCCCAGACGCTCAATACCAGATATGAGAGTCTTTAATTTATTGCAGGCATTCGCATAGCTGGAGAAGGAAGAAACAGATCTTCTATCATGGGGCAAATAGGCGTTGATTATGATCACGTCTGCAAGCCAGATTGCAAGATAGTGTTCAGAAGATTGGTAGCAGCTAGGAGACAAATAGCTAGGGAGAGATCGCTTAATTATGCAGGCAAGACCGCCAGAAGGCCTGCCTCGGGTACGTCGGGCATTCGTGATGAAAACAGCATGTTGAGAACTTCGCCTTAGAAAGTTTACACTGCAACTTGGGAGCAGGTGTTCTTGTAAGAGAACAACATCATGATTAGCTAGTTTCTCATCAAGGTTTAACACTTTATCCTTTGTCCCATTGATGTTGAAAGAGCAAACTGAGACTTTATACTTATTCATGATTGCAAGCGAGAAGGTCGTGGAACTTTGGAATTAGCAAGAGCCCTTAGTTTGGAGCAACGAAAACTGTAAGCAACATGATCTCCACTACAATTTGCACACTTTTGGGTGTTACTGCAAGGTGAGTCACTGGAGTTCATATGGGGACCAGAGCACCGTGAGTATTTGTAGTTTTTATCGGGACATTTTGCAGCAAGGTGGTCAGGTGATTGACATTTCCTGCAGAACCTAGGAATTCGCCAATATTCATACACTCAGAATAGTTCATAGCCTATCTTCAGTCCAGATTTAAGGGCCGAGAAAAGAGAAATTTCGTCTTGGAACGTAATTTACACACAATTTGAGCTCCCAATTCTCATAGCGTCTTGAACACCCCTGCAAGCTGTAAGAGGCGCAAGATCAAGATCTTGTGCAACGCCTTTCATGATACCCAAAAACTTTTTCTCCACCATTTTTGCTTCACAATCACGAAAAACCGAGCGCGCAGATTTGCAAAAGTCAGCAGCGGCAATGCTATCGATCTTCACAATCAATTTATCACCAATTTAGCACAGTATCAATGCACTCGTGACCAGAAATACAGTCAATTCTTTCCTTCCGTTTAGATGCATTATCGATATCACGCAGTACATTCGTGATAATAACAGTGGCTTTGCTTATGTCACTACCAGTAGCAATGCTCGGAAGGCTGGGGAAATTCAGATCATAAGCTGACATTTTCTCATTAATTAGTTCTAACATGTCTTTCAAATGATTCAAACCTGCGTTTGATCCCGTGCGCCTTTGATAGGGCTCGGTCAATTTCGGCAGCGAATCCCACAGGATTTTCTTCGATTTGGAAATATCACTTGACTCAAAGAATTCTACTGCAAATTTTAAGATCACTGTAGCTTCGACACCTTTTTCATTATTAAACTGCAGAAAGTTCAGAACCGGGGCATAAACAAAGCAGTCCGTATCCAAATTAGAGTCCATTTTCATGAAAATAGTCTATTAATCCCATTCCGAGTCAAAAACATAACCATGGGCAAAACACGTCTTAACCGCACTAAAGCTGAATGGTAGTTGGCTAAATTTCAGAAGCTCAAAATGCCAATAAGCGATGGAAGCGTAGGCTCCTGCTATCTATTCCCCACAATTTAAGGGAGACACACTCCCGGCAGGTACAACGACGCTTGCTACAGAAAACCTCCCCTCTTCTTCTCGCTTATAAGTAAAAATTTCCAAAAATGATTAATCAGTCTATATGATTTGATAATTATGACCATCGGATTATTTCTCGCTTACTTAAATGCTGCGTAATAATATTACTCAAGGTCACGAACTTTAATCCTTTGCCAGGTATTAAGAAATCTAACTAGTTCGCAGGGATTAAAATTCACTGAAAAAGCTCACTGGTTTGAAATTTATGATATCCAATTCTAGGCAGATGTTTTCACCTTGAACTACAAATCAATACTCGATGTATTTTCTACATCTTCTCTGCATCCATTGTCTCCTCTATCTATTAAATATTGACTATAATCTTGATCACTTTTCTATTTACCTAGCATTACCTCTTCAATTTAATTTATCATTAGTCTGAAAAAATAAGTTTTGTTTACGTAAATTTTCAGCACTCTTAGCTATCAAAAGCTTTGTAAATTAAATTACTTTGCTAAAAACTTATGTAGGACTCTAAGATCCCCTGTATAATCGATGTCAAGGATTATTTATCTTCCATTCAATTTTAAGGTCTCTATAGTGTGAGTCAAATTTTTAGGACCAAGTCAATAAAATTTAATTAACACAATCCTGATTAACTCTCAATTGAATAAGAATCCGGCTATTTGTTTCACTTCCTACCTTATGTACAGTACTGATGTCCTTTTGCATGCCATTAATGTGACTAGCATGCAAGCACAGGAATTGTAATAAGCTCTTCCATTGGCTGAATAAAATGCATGTTCATACTCATACTACTGAAAACTAAAGGGTTCCCCGAGTACTTAAAATCTTCATAATTGCAAATCCATAATATCTCTTTGTCTATTAAATAGGCTCGTCATCACACCAAGTATTTCAATTCCTATAAAAACAATTATTGTCTGATTTCTTACAGAGCACGGAAATTTAAGTGTTCTCACAACGACCTATTTTTAAATGATTAAATTAATAATCTTTATAAATTTAATTCTATTTCCTAGACCCCTATGTTTCAAAAATGCACTTATCACACTATCATCCCCTGAATTTATTTTGTTTTGTCATTCTTCTAGTATGTCATCTAATTCTTTTTCGCAAAAAAATTCTTTTCATTTCCACATTGTCAAAATTATCTTAAGTTTTTGTTTAACAAAGTTTGTAAACTTCAAAATGATCTTTTGGTATAGTATATTTTGGTTTTACAAATTCTCAAAAGAATGTGCTAAGTAAATATTTGCACCTAAATACATTCTTCAAAGTCTTGTAATATCCACTCCCAAGTGGTAAATATAATACTAAATCAAGAAATTCATATGTAAATGCTTTTGTTTTAACCTACTGGTAAAAATCATTATTAATAGAGATATACTATACGGCCACAACCTCAATGCAGATATTCTAATATTCTTACTATAATTACCCAATAAAAATACATTATGAAAAATACCTTCTGATAATTTTATGATATATCATCCTTTTATGATAATTCTGAAGCGTAAAGATATAGAAAATATGACATATAAAAATGATATTCTATCCTAAGTGGAAGTTTATCGAAACTTAAGAGAGAAATTGTGTGGTTAGAAAATTAAAAATAAAGGTGCCATTGTAACAATTTGAAATATCTAAGGTGGGTACTGGGTATCAACCATGTGTTAGTGTTTTTATCCCTAAGTGAAATCTTTAGTGTTCACTGGCTTACAATTAGAAAAATGTTACCCCTGAACGTTTGTTCTTCTTAGTGTTCACTTGGATGACCTTTTTGCTTACTATGACATTTTAAATACATTGAGTCATTCTTGCTGTCTAATCTTCCATAAGTCCTGAATGGGACTTGTTTCATCCAGACTTATTGTGTTTAAGTTAAAGGTTAAAGTTTTTTATAGGCATATTTTACATTATTTATATTATAATTTTATTTGTATTTTATAATAAATTTATATTAAATAAATCTAATATGATTTATTAAATAATTTATAATAATAATTTATAATATAATTATATAATTTATAGGAAAGGAAGGATAGGAATTTCTATTATATTATATTATAGGAAGGCTTATTTTATAGGAAAGTACAAAAGGAGAACAATTATCTTTAAATTTTTATTGACATTTCGTTTGTATTCAATGTCCATCCTTGATAAATGGGAAAAAAAGATTCTCTAAACTTAGATGACAATAAACGTTGTGTCATGTTTGCTTGTCAGATAGAAACTTACTCCTGATCCCAAGTAAATGTAAGCATCTGTAAAGGCAACTTTTTGATTTGAAAATATTTCTATTCTCCTCTTTAATTAAGGGCCGACGATGATGGAGGAGAGTTTTCTAATATGAATTCTTTTGTAAGAAATTACTATTTAGAGTTAATGCCCCATTTTCCACTTCTGTCGCACAGAATTTAAGGGTTCATTCTACATTAGGTAAAACCTTTGAAAATTCATCTTAAAAATTTAACATTAGAAAAAATGAGAAAGCTGAGACTTGGCTTATAGCTGATCTAAACCAAGACAAAGGTTGTTTTGTAACAAGTTATAATGCTAATTTTGTAGAATGAAGTTTATGCTTGTTCCAAGAAATTTTAAGCCCTTATTTCCTGGCAAATGAGACGGCGTATGCCCCTGCTGAAGGACAGGGTTCTTATCGTCAAATTGTTTTAACTAAAATTGACATTTTGAATTTTGGTCCAAAACTATGAGAGGCAGCGAGCATTTATTCCCTAAAATTGAGGCAGGAAACGGTTTGGTTGTAATGCAGTCAACACAATTTTAGTTTTATATTCCATTACCATCTTCCAAGTTTCTAGCACCTCCTAGTCTTTTTTATCATGATTTACTTCTCAATTTCTTATTATAGCAGTGATTTTAGGTAAGGAAGCAGTAGCATCATACCACAAATCGCAAATTCTAGTGAGAATTTCTAGTGAGTCCAAAACTATGAGAGGCAAAATAATAATAATAGAGGCTAAGTGGAGTAAATACAAAAGAAAAACAGCAAAAGCAAAACAAGAAACAAAGGTAATCAAATACAGAAAAAAGACGGATAAGGCAATCAAAACATCTTAGCCCATAAAGCTCTTCCATAGATAGCTCGGCAGATAATTTTTCGACAACACCAGTAACATCTGTTTCACAATACTTTTTGACCACTTGTATTCTGGTAAGAACGAGGCAGATATAAGAGAAAATTGGCTAGAGGAGTACGCCTGTCGTCTTTTGACATTCCTTTGAATGCTAATACCTGAAAAATGGCGAGGGGTCTTATCAACAGGTAAACTATTACCCTCACAATAAGCAAGAAGCTGATCCTCTTCATAAACTACTAGTTTCAGGCTTGCATTCTCTCTGAGTGATATCATCTCTGGATATCTCATTTTTGCAGATCTACCATCATTAAAGTTGAATTTTTTCGATGCTCTAGAGAAATTTATTCTCTCACTGTCAGGACAATGAACACACACATTCCCAATAGCCTAGCCACAAGTGCTTGTTTCATGTTTCGAATATTTTTCATTGTCAGGGTTCATTGCTATTACAACATTGCATATCATGTGCACACACTTTCTTGGAATATTTTATTTTCACTTTTAATGTATGATGTGAGTATTTATCCTTCAATGTACAAACGAAAACTGATTGAAAATATGTAATAGTCTAGGCATTTTCAAAGACCAGCAATAGAGTACCACAGGTACTCTTTGTTGTACTCGTGATGTACACTTATGTCTTTCAGTAATGTTGAATTTTTTCGATGCTCTAGAGAAATCTAATCTCTCACTGTCAGGACAATGTACATATACATTCCCAATAGTTCGCCATCTGGAGCTGTTGTATCAAATGATTTTCAACTGTGGAGTAGTTCTAGATATTTTTTTTGCTGGTGTTATTACCCCTATTTCTAACAAGGAGAAAAATAAAAGTAGTTGTAGTTCTTACCGGCCAATTACTGCTTCGCTGATTTTATGTAAGTTGTTTGAACTGTTGGTGATTGATGATATTAATCAAGCTTGTTTCACACCAGACCATCAGTTTGGTTTCAAAAATGGGTTATAGCCGAGAACATGTCCATACAATTATTGCAAATGTTTTGCTAGAAATAGAAGAAAGTAGTGAAATGGTGATTATGGCTGGGCATGACGTCTCTCGAGCATGTGATTCAGGAATACATCCCCAACTGTTGCTGAGTGCTAAGGCTCATGGTCTGAATCGGTCAATAGTGCAAGTATATAGGGACATGTATAGTAAGCTGTATGTTGTTGTAAAAGGGCCGGTTTCTAATGGCTATGTGCTGTCTTGGGTCCGTATAAGAGTTAGGAAAGGTATTCAACAGGGTGATGTTTCATCCCTTCCTCTTTATAATAGTAGTGTAGTGGAGGCCCAAAAAAAATTTGTAACTATGTTCATTCTTAGAGACCTCGATCTATCGCTTGCTAACTATGCAGATGACGTATTGAATTTAAATAGGACGTATGCTGGTATAAAAGAGAATTTTGATAATTTAAGTTATGAATATAAACGGATTGGTCTTAGATTTAACCCTGAAAAGAGTGAAATTGTTGTAGTAGGAAAGTCGACAGGTCGTTCATCTGCTGAAAATATTCGCCTTGGATCGCATCTTTCAAAGCCTTCGTCTGGTATTACTTACCTTGGTTTGCCAATGTGCTCTAGTTTAAAGCATACTAGGACACAGCTGATTGAATTTTAATTGAATGACTGCGACAGACGTATGGGCTTCTTGTTTCATGTAAATTCAGGTATAAACGGGAAATTCTAGGAAGGATATACAATGCATTTGCTGTGCCCTATCTATTAGCATTAGCACCCTTTAGGGAACTTTTTAGTCAAACTGAAAAAATAGCTATTTGCCGACTGTATTTCCGTTATGTGAAGTTCCTTTTAGGTATCCCTCAATGGAAAATCAATCGACGTGTTTAGTTTTGGAATAGCAAAACCATTTGTAGTCATTGAAGAACGCCGGTATCGCTTTATGAATACGCTAGATCGTGAAAAGAGTTTACTGAGTGCTTTTTGTTGTGAGATTTAAGTGAATGTATCTTTTCCTTTTATTTTTCTTTTGTCATTACTCCATGTTAGCACTATGGGTATCTTTTGGGAAATAAAATAATAGTAATAATAATAATAATAATCATAGCCTTACTCGTGCTTGTTTCATAATTCAAATATTTGTCATTATCAGCATTCATTGCTATTACAACATTGCATATCATGTGCACACACTTACCTGGAAAATTTCATCTTCACTTTTTATGTATGATGTGAGCATTTATGCTTTAATGTAAAAAAAATTATTGAAAATATACAATAATCTTGGCAGTTTCGAAGACCTGCCATAGAGTACCACGGGACAGCCGCATAAACTAAATGAAAGATTGGTACTTTCAGTGACTTTTACACTTAAAAGTCTAGATTTCGACAAGTTTCCCTACCTCAAGTGTCGCCATCTTTTCAAGTTTAATCTTACATGGCAACATAGCCGAATTCTAAGCTAGGTTACATTGAGTTAACTGCTTTCAAGTTATATTTGTTTAGGTTACTTAGCGTGCTGCCAAGCTATGTGACTCAAAATGGATTAATGATTACTCTACTGGTTATAAACTAAGAGAAAATAATAGCTATACTATCAAGAGAGAACATGATCAATTACTTTATTTATCATGAGGGAGGATTTTGATTATAAAACATAAAGTTTTGTCATTACATTAGGATTCTCATAATGCATTGGAATAATATCGGAAAAATTTTTATAATACAAGATGGTATTTTTTTAATATTAGGCAAAATTTTGACAGTACTATACAAAATTTGGTTATTACCTTGCAAGATTGTGGTAACACCTAAAAGTATTCTCATAATATTTGAAAAGGTTTTTTTAATACCCCTTATGACTATGGAAAAATTTGGCAATATTTTGCAAGTACCACATACAAGTTTGATAGGAACATGCTAGATCTGGATAATATCAGACAAGTTCTATAGTAATGAAACATATTTGGTTAATATGAGTTAAGATTTTGACATTAGGCCCAGTACACAAAATTTTGTTATTACTTTATAAGATTTTGATAATACCAAAAAGGATTTTCATAAGGTCTGAAAAGATTTTGATAATATCACACAAGATTTTAGTAAGACTTGGCAAAATTTTTATAATACCGGACACAATTTTGATAGTACCATGCTTGATTTTGATAATATCAAACAACTTTTGGGAGTTTCAGAAAATACTTTGCTAATATCGAGTAAGTTTGATATTTCTAAGCAAGATCTTGTTAATAACTTGCAAGATTTTGATAATACAACATAAAAATTTTGATATTACCAAAGAGGATTCTCATAATATCTGACAGGAATTTGATAATACTAGACAAGACTTGGTAATACCATGCAACATTTTGATAATGCAGTGCAAGATGTTCGATAATATCAGACAAGATTTTGATAAAACAACACAAGGTTTTAGTATGCTTGGCAAAATTTTAGCTTTACTACATATGATTTCTATAGCAATAAGTTATGTTTGAATAATATCAGACACGTCTTGATAGCACTAAAAAGTATTTTGTCAATATGATGTAAGATTTTGATAATACCACACAAAATTTTGTTATTACCTTGCAAGATTTTGGTACTACAAATAGGATTCTTATAATATCTGATAAGATTATCACAATATCACTCAAGATTTTGGTAGTACTTGGCAAGATGTTGATGATAGCACATACGATCATGATATAAATAGCGACAAAGATCACACTGCCTTTCCATAACAAACACCAAAAACAAGAAGAACAATATGGCATTTGTCAAGACAGTTGGAAACAAATTAGAATGGATATTTTTTATCTGTCCATCAGAATATCATTTTTCAGTCCATCATTTTTTATCAGAATATAGTATTTATCAGTCCTGGTTGAACTTGGCAGACGTAAGGATGCTGGGACTGTTTTGAAAAATTGTTCGTTTTAGTTTTATTGATTTTATCCTCTAGTAAGTTGTTTTTCTTATTTGTATTGTTGAGGAGGGGCCCTTTGACATAGGGCCGAAATATGCATTCTAATTTGTTTCCAACTGTCTTGAGAAATTCCCTATTGTTCTTCTTGTTTTTGGCACTTCGCCAAACACTAAGTGGCAAGGGGTTGGGGCCAGAGGTGTAATTTCTTATGGGGAAGAGAGATAACTGCTTCTCCCAGACCACATTTCCCCCCAGACCCCAGTTCCACCCCCCCCCCAGCTGAAATTTAGTTTGTGAAAAAAAAATTGTGATTTCCTATGGGGCAGGGGGGGGGGCAACTGTCCCTTCATATCCAGTTTTCAAATGAGCCATTAAGCGTAGCTCTAAAAAGCTCATGTAGACCTAGCCTTTCCTCTTGAGACATGGCACCAAAAATGCTGTTATTAGTGCCATTTGGAACTTGCTGAAGGTGGAATTTATAGGAAGGACGTAAATATAAGAAATATCTTTTATTTAACCTGCGATACCGATACGCCCAAATGCTCAATCAGGTGTTCATTAGCTGTCTATCCCTGGAAAAGACTAAGTCGTGTTCAAATTAGAAACAGTTTATCCAGGAGTTTACAACCCCTATAACAAAATGGACTCTGCAGCCCAAGCCCTAAGCAAATCGTTACCTAAGATGACTGACATTAAAGTGAAATACAAGAGAGAAATGTTCATGGGAGTTGCAAAATTCTTCCTGCCAGGTACTACCCCAGAAGATATAATAGCAGGTAACCCCCAGGTCACAGAGGCTAAAAGATATGGCTCTTCGCAGACAGTTCGACTTGTTTTGTAGATGCATCATCACGTGATAGGGCTATCCGGCAAGGTATCTATATTGAATACACTCATCTCAAAGTAACGACATTCAAAGAAATCACGAAAAGGTGCTTCAGGTGCCAGTCTTTCGAGCATCTGGCTCGAGACTGCAGCAATACACCCTGCTGTCACTGTTGTTCAGGGCCCCATGAATTGACAAAGGTAAGACCCTGTCAATCGAACAATGTTAAGCGTGCCCTCTATCCCGACGGAAAGAACAATCACCCAAGCTATATCCTGATCTGTCCATCTGTTAAAAAAGCCATGAACAAAGCGTGTCAACCCCGAAAATTAACAAATTAAAGGTCTTTTACCGGAAGACATACGAACATAACACTATTAAGATAGGCTACCTTAATGGAATTTGCTACGGTTATAATATAACTTGTGTCAAAGAGCATCTACTTACCAATGACAATTTCGCTCTGTTCCAGTACTTTCTGAGCAAATCGGTTTTCAAACATGAAGCAAAATACCAATTTACGCGTGGAAGACCTAGCAGCAGCACTGCTATTATAGTCGACGAACACCTTCCCTGTAAGCTTTACGAGTCGTGTGACTTACACTTCTGTGGAATTTGTTGGGTCAACTAGCTTTTCCCTCATCACTGTATATCTTCCAACAAATGTGAATAACGATCATTCTGAAAAATGCTATGCCGAAGCCTGTAGCCGTTTAAGCAGACTATAGTGTAGAATCTACAGCAGACGCTTTCTGTTTTGTGGTAACTTCCATTGCAACCCCTGCTTACCTGTTAAATTGAAGACGGGATATCCTTTTGTGACAAAGATCACCAGTTTACATGTATACACAATGGTGGCTATACGAGTAATTTTGACTATGTGGCAATAACCTTTCCATTCATGAAAAATATAAGAGTTGACTCCGACCATACCTGAAGTGACCATTTAGGTCTATCTTTTGGTGTCCTATTTCAATCTACTGTCAACCGTGCAGCCAAAAACATACTAATCAAAACTGAGTGGGAAACAATTAATACGATGTTGTATCAACATACTTGTGACGGAATCCTGAGAAAAGAAGAAATTTGCCCCTGCCACAAAAACCGCAGAAACGTTAGCTGTCCCTTTTCATAATGTCCCTTCTGGTTCTCCAAAACCAGGTTGGGACAAGTCTCCCCTGGCCAAGCAAGCAAAAAGAACGTACTAAGTTGTGGTAAAATATCTGGAAGAAATCCGATAAACCCATATCTGAAGGGATCTTCCAACGATTTTGGAGCAAAAAGAAGGACTATCTGAATCTAACGGAAAAACTGAAAAGCGAAGAAGCTCACAAGTTTTCACCACAAGCCTTAAGAAACCCGTAAGTGATGTGGAAGCTCTTCAAGAGATCTCAAAGCAGTGGTAAAACGTGCTCATCTGACATTCCAGAAGAGGATTGGTTAAGGTTTTACTCTACAGTGTTTGGTTCCAAAGACCCCAAGCTTGAATGAGTTTGTGGTAAATGCTTAAACAAAAACTAAAAACCTTGTTAATAGTGCAAAATACATTTGTGATATCTAAATCGGCTGTAGAAAAAACAGTTTCTAAGTTAAAACGCGGAAAGGCACCTGGTCTTGATGGTATTTGTCCGGATAACCTAAGACATGACACTGACCTCTTGTTTGAACATATTACTCTTCTGTTCCAGATGTGTCGATTGCGGTGTGGTCCCCAGCTCATTTTGTGCTGGTGTTCTGTCAAAACTTTCCACTAAAAAGAAAAACCAAAATCAGTACATAGGATATAAATCAATTACCGTTTCAAGTGTTCTCAGTAAGGTCCTCAAGCTGCTTCTCCTTCCAGAAATTTTGTGGAAGTGTAGATTGGATTATTGTCAGTTCAGATTTGGCCAAAACCTGGGTTGCACGTTTGTGCATAGGCTTTTAAAGAAAGCTATTGACAAAGTCCACAGAATTGCATCCTCACTCTTTATGTGCAGCGTAGACATCTCAAGTGCATTCGATTCAGTTGTGCAGTCTCAGGTGTTCCTGAAATTACCCGAGTACGGTGTGAATGCTCATGTCGTAGCATTCTTATCTTTTTGGTACTCAGGCAGTTTTGCTATAGTTAGACTGACAGGGGATCACCTGAGCAGACCCATTAGACTTGTTCGAGATCTTCATCAAGGATTTGTATTAAGCCCCATCCTGTCTAATACCTTAACATCCGAAAAACAAAAAAGTTGCTGGAGGATTCTGCATGAATCCATGTGATCTCCGGCTTTCATATGCTTACGACCTGCTGATGTTAAGCAGCAGCCTAACTACTGTACAAGAAAATATTGACCACCCGATAACTAGTTACTATAGTATCGGTCTAAGGGTCAACGCACTGACGACGGAGTTGGTACAAATTTGTCCCTAAGCAAGCAAGTACCAAAGTAGAACAAATTTTTTTTGTATGAACAGGCAAAATAAAATTATTATAACAATACGCCTATACCGATACACGTGATATCGATGCTTCTGATAACGATACAGCGTATATGTCTTTCTCCAGGGACTATGGAGGGTCGTATCCTCCCCAAAACTATAAATATTGGATCTTTGAAGTATGTTGAACAAAATGGCTATCTCAAAATATTTATTCGAAGACCTTTGGGGGAGGAGCTTTTAGGGAGGCAGGGATAGCTACCTTCCAATCTTTTCGGTCACTAAAAAGAGAACTAAAAAATTTAATATCCCTTCGACTGAGCTATTAAGTATCGTTCTATGATGTTTTGGTCAACCCCTAGCTTTGCTAAAAAAAAAAGAAACAAAAACGGGAGACAGATCATTGCTACCCTTACAAAAAGTGATTTTCCTTGTTGTTCAAGGAGGGAGTCTTTAATTTCCCTCAAAAACGTTTTCAACCACGCTGATTCCAGTGGTACACTTTCATTCTGATCTGACGTCATTTCAAAGGGGTTTCAAGCTTTTTTTCAAATCACCATAATTATCTTTTTGCAACAGCTACTACTGCAACCATGACGCTTATTTATGTCACAAAAATTGTGCGTCATTTTGGAATAATGAACATAAAATTGACATCACTTGAAAAGAGGAAGAGATAAAAGTTTTTTTTTTAAGGGTATTCCCCTTCCAGTTTGTGTTGGGTAACCCGATTAGAAACACGACCGTTTTCCTCTAGCTTTGGTACGGTTTCATTTTTTAATTTCATTGTTGTTCTTTCAAGTCTTATGTTTTCTTTCAAAGTAGCCTCAAGATAACACAAAAAAACAAACAAATAGACTAGTACTACAAAACACGCACAAAAAAGACATTCAATCAGCATGAGTTCAGCTGACCCAGCTCTTAGCCAAACCTTATAAATAAATTTGACACGTATTTATTTAAGCAAAAAAACAACAAAAAAATATAACATACTACAATATATAAGAATTCTTCTATTGAAATAATAGGCTATGAAAATCGTATACTCAAAGGTATCTAAAAAATGGAGTTAATAATTGCTTAAGCCCTGTAGAAGACCAGCAATCGTGTAGATTTTCAATTCATAGGAAAAATAACATCCCTCTTTTTTCCACCCAAACCACTATTTGTGAAACTGTTTTTAAGAATTGCGGCTCAAAAACTACAGTAAATAAATTATATGAATCCTGAAACAGATATGAATTGAAATTAATCATTAAGTTTCACTTAAAAAAAAATAGAAATTACCCCTAACAGGGCTGAGGATGATGTCTATTCAAGCTTCTAAGGATCATAGAGCTTTAATTGGAACAAAATACATTCAAAAATACTCCCCACGGACAAGACTCCCGAGGTTTTTTTTTCTGCAAGGGGAAGATATTTGGTACTTGTGTATACGCCATTCACTAATTCAACCCACTCACCGGTTACTTCGTTAGTTTCTTCTAGCTTAGCGAGAGACAAGACAAAGACAAGTGACAGAATAGATGGGAAATGTATAATTTGGGCTATATATTTGCATATAAGAGGAGGCGGTTAAAGTATATGAAAAGTTTGAAATCACAATAGATTCTTACTTCATAATATGCAGAATATTATACAACCCCCCCCCTCCCACCTTATGTGCAAATATATAGCCCAAATTTCTTTCTAAAGAGACTAAGAAACTGGTTTCTTGTCAAGTTTTACACATCTTAAACTTGAGTGAGTGAATGAGAACACAAAAGCACCAATCAAACAGTTCGTGGTAACGAACTGTAGTAAGGAGCGACCCGGCTCAATAGTAACCAAAACTCTAAAAAATTTAATTTTGATATCAATAGCTACATCAAAAAAATCGAATTTTAATGCTGATTTTAAATATATAAGTTTCATCAAGTTTAGTCTTACCCATCAAAAGTTAGGGGCCTGAGAAAATTTGCCTTAATTAAGAAAATAGGGGGAAACACCCTCTAAAACACCTGGACCAAGTGGTCCTAGATTGCCGCAAGAGGGCTCATTCTAACGTAAATGAAAAGTTCTAGTGCCCTTTTTAAGTGACCAAAAAAATTGGAGGGCATCTAGGCCCCCTTCCACGCTCATTTTTTTCCCAAAGTCAACGGATCAAAATTTTGAGATAGCCATTTTGTTCAGCATAGTCGAAAACTATAATAACTATTTATTTGGGGATTATTTACTCCCCCACAGTCCCTGGGGGAGGGACTGCAGTTTACAAACTTTGACCAGTGTTTACATATAGTAATGGTTATTGGGAAGTGTACAGACGTTTTCAGGGGGATTTTATTTTGTTTGGGGGGGGGGTGGGGCTGAGGGGAGGGGGCTATGTTGGGGGATCTTTCCTTGGAGGAATCTGTCAAGGGGGATGAAAAATTCAAGAAGAAGGGCGCATGATTTTCTAGCATTACCATAAGAAAACAATGAAAAATAAACATGAAAATATTTTTTCAAATGAAAGGAAGGAGTAGCATTGAAACTTAAAACGAACAGAGATTATTACGCATATGAGGGGTTTTAAAATACTTTAGCATAAAGAGCGAGGTATTTAGGAGGAGATAAATACCTCGCTCTTTATGCTAAAGTATTTTTAGTAATTTCAACTATTTATTCTACGGCCATTCTGATTCAGGGGTCATTCTTAAGGAATTGGGAAAAAACTTAAGATTTAGTGTAAAGAGCGAGGTATTAAAGAGGATACAAACCCCCTCGTATACATAATAAAAATATAAGATTATGAAAGTTTGTTACGAAAGCTGCTAATTTATAAGTTACGTATATTTTTTACTAATTAAAACGTTCGTTAAAAATTAAAAGTTCTAGTTGCCTTTTTAAGCAACCGAAAAATTGGAGGGCAACTAGGCCTCTTTCTCCACCCCTTGTTTCTCAAAATTGTCTGATCAAAACTAAGAGGAAGCCATTTAGCCAAAAAAAGAATTAATATACAAATTTCATTTTAATAATTTATGTGCGGAGAGCCAAAACAAAACATGCATTAATTCAAAAACGTTCAGAAATTAAATAAGAAAAAACTAATTTTCTTAGCTGAAAGTAAGGAGCGACATTAAAACTTAAAACGAACAGAAATTACTCCGTATATAAAATGGGTTGTCCCCTTCGCAATCCCTCGCTCTTTACGCTAAAGTTTGACTCTTTGCCACAATTCTACTTTTTAAAACAATTAAAAGCTTTAGCGTAAAGAGCGACGGATTGCAGAGGGGACAACCCATTTTATATACGATTAATCACAACTAAAATATTTATATTTGATTAATCACAACTAAAAAGACGGGGGACCTAGGAGAGTAACTTAGACCATTTCGTTAGGGACAGAGAGAGGATTAGCATAATGATTCTGGTACTTGATTAAATTGTCTGAGGTCAGTAAGAGGTAGGAATTTTTCCTCTAGCCAATCTTCAAGCAATCGTTCATATAGTTCCGAGAATGTAGAAATAAGATAAATGGGAATGAAAACCAAGAAGTAAGATAATGGCACAACAAATAAATAAGTTATTAATAAAGAAACTAGAATAATTATAACAAATAAATAAAGAAAATAAGAAATTATATTCTGGTCTTGAGGAGGTGTGGGAATTGAAAGCCCTACTCATTATAGCTCACAGATCTCATATGGATCTTACAGCTCTCTTCAGGATTGTGGTCCCCTTTCTTTTGGATGTGGCTGAGTACTTAATACTGGCTCGGTATTTACAATTTTCGAAATATCGAAAAAGAATTGCTAATATCCGCATTAATTTAATTGATGAATATCTAATTTTTTTCCAGAAATTCTTTCTTTATAGATTTACATGTTTGTCTTTTGAAGAGAATGGTAAGATCCATATGTAATTTAGAAAGAATCCTTAAAATTTGAAGATGGGGATGAGAGTAAGAAAAGATGATAACTCCCATCCAATGGGGTAAAGCTGAGGGGAAACTGTAAAATTATTCTTGTTAGTGAAAATGACATCTAGAGAGGTATTTCCCATAGTAGTTGGTATTTTAACCATTTGCTTAACTTTAACAGAAAATCGAATTGAATCCATCTTAAGGTAAAATTCTCTAGTACCAGTTCGAAATTTTTTAAACTCTCTTAAAGAAATGCAGAAAAGGAATGCCATCTTATATACCCTCTCCCAATGAAGATCAGAAAGAGAGGCAAATCTGGGCATTAAAAACAGCAGTGGCAAAAAGTCAGTTCAATAGCCAAAGAGAAGTTCCAACTTAAACAATATCCTAGGCATCTACCTCCTTGTTACTAAAGGCAATTAGTTATTCTTGATAACTGAAAATCCTTCTCTGCGAAAAAAAACTCTACGGTATCTTCAGAGCCAAACACAATGTACAGCCTACATCGATGTACGGTATGAACAGCCTACACGATGCTATCCATAACAAGAATTACACGATTATTACACGGTTAGTTATTATACACGGTTGATACACGACAATGCACGGTTATTATTTGTTTTTTTTAGTAAGGTGAAAATTTATTTATAGTCTTGAGAAGACTCGAGTGTTGTCAACCACAATCCTTTTAACGTTTGCTCGTTTTGAGTTTGACTAGGTTATCTATTGTAATTTCTGTTAGATTTGGGCTCTTTATTTGTTAAAGACAATAAGTGAAGAAAAAATAAAATGTATTTTTTTTCGGTAAGAGCAAGTTATGTTCTGGTCTTGAGGGGGTGACGGGATTGTCAGTTCTGCTCATACTAATTCTTGGTGGTTTAGAGTTTGCTTCAGTTATCTATTGTAATTCTGTTCGTTCTGGGTTTAATTCACATATGTATGGTGATTTGTGGTAGTTTTACGCTTGCAAAATTATTTGAATTTATTTTTACTCATTACTTGTCTTTGTCTTGTCTCTCGCTAAGCTAGAAGAAACTAACGAAGTAACCAGTGAGTGGCTTGAATGAGTGAATGGCGTATACACAAGTACCAAATTTCTTCCCCTTGCAGAAAAAAAAACGCGGGGGTATTGTCCGTGGGGAGTATTCTCCGTGGGGAGTATATCCCACGGGGTGGAATTTTCCGCAGGGGGTATTTTCCGGGGGTATTTTCCGTGGGGGGGGGGGCATTTTCTGGGGGTTATTTTCCGGGGAAATATTTTCCGCAGTGAGTTTTTTTTCCGTTTTGTTTCAAGGGGTATTTCCACGTTTTTTTTGCGTTTGGTTGTTTCCCCGGGTTAATACCAGCCACTCTCAAGGTAAACAAAGGGGCTATTCTCCTTCAGGCTATACGATTCTTCGGGCTGAACTATGCTCACAAGTTCTCGCTCTCTCTAAAAAACTTTGGCTAGTGACACCCCTGCCTTGATTTCAAACCTCTTTAGTTCATCTTTTAATACTTTTGCCACTTTTTTTTTACATTTTCTTACTTTAAAACACGTATCATTCAAATAATTCTTATACAAGCACCTCCTCTGCTATTTCCATCTGCTCTGTATTTTCATACTTTTAGCAGCTCTTTCTTACAAATCTTTTTTGTTTCAATAGATCCGTTCCTATGTAGATGTTTTTGCCAACGGAAGAAGATGGAAAAGAAGAAGGGCTAACGGAAATAAAGACATAAAAGAAAAAGTCCTTCTGGGACGATTAATAATATCGAATATACTGCTTGCGTCGTAAAATCTAGACTTATGTGCACTTGGCCTGGCTTTACTATTTAAGTGTCTTCAAACCCCTTTTGGAACGTGTCCGTATCTTCCAAAAATTTCGTTATTTTTTTTTCGACCCTCCTCGCAGCAAATTATGATTTTTGTTGAAATAAAGTAGTGGTAAAGGTATTTACTATCGAAATTTGATCCATAACTACTTGCTTAGTAATCTATTTGGAATTTTCGAATTTGTTAGAGTAAGTGTATCCATATTTTTAGTTAAGATTTTGGCCAGTTAAAAGTGTTTTAGTTAATACTAACTGAATAATAGAATAGGCCTAAGGTTGAATTTAACTGTTCTTGAATCATTTTTTTTTTTGCTAATTTGTCTGTAAGTTTCTCTTAATATTTTCTTTTGGACAGTTTTTGTGTTTTCTAGTTTCATCAGGATTTAAATTTTTCATTCGTGAGATTTTGTGGTCTAAATCCTGAAAAACAACGATAATGTGTATTATTTTCAGTAAAATGCAAGCACTGGGAAATCATTTTATTATACTTGAAAAAAAGAATTTACCCTTATGTGTGGACATAGCTGGACTTAGTCCACAAAATATGTGCAACAAGAATTTCGGAGCAGGGGCAGAAGGTCTTTTGATTATTGATGCCAATGAACAAAATTATCCAACCATGGATATGTATAATCCAGATGGCAGAAAATCAGCTTGTGGTAATGTTTTAGCGTGTGCAGCCTATTACATTTATCACTTTAAGCTAATCCAAAATAAAGAATTTGATACTGAGTCTGAAAATGGTTTATCCCATGTTTCTATTAAAACAGAAAGTGATAATACCATTATGTCTATAGATATAAACTTAGGTCACCCTCATTTTGAGAAAGAGAAAATTCCCTACATCCCTTCGAATCCTAATATACCTCCCCCTTATTTATATGAATCCGTAGAAATAGAAAATATTAGTTTTGACTTTGCTGTGATATCCATTTGGAACCCCCATCTTGTTGTTTTTGTTTCTAAAAATCAAACTTAACCCTCAGATATACTGATAAAAAAGTTTGGGGAAAGTCTATCTAAGCTTTCCTGTTTTCCCGAACAAAGCAACGTGGAAATGATTCAGGTGGTAAGTAATCAGGAAATAAATGTAAGAGCCTTGTTTTATCATCTTTAATAAGAAAAAAAAAACAAAAGGAAACAACCATCAGTAAAATCAAACAAAAAGCTTATATTTTTATTTAAATAAACTTCTCCCTCAAATTATAATGGTTACTACTACTACTACTACAACCTACAATTCACCGCAGAACCTAGACAGATGAGGCCAACGGAGCTTCCCTTGAAGTTCCCATTTCCTTTAAATCTTTCTGTAGGACATCATCTTTCCCCCGAACCATGGACAGCCTGCTTCTTGTTTAGCCCAAGATGGTTGGTCGAAAAGGAAAATCTTCGGGAATGTATCAATCTTCATCTGCAGAATGTGCCCTAGCCTTTCTCTCATTATAACCCTAAAAAGTAGGATTTAATTATAATGAAGAGTGAAAAATGGCTTTTTCAATTTAAAAGTATCATATTTGTCAATTTCAACTACTTTCTTTGGCAAAGGAACAGCAGTACTTACATGAGGTCTTAAATTATAAATATTGTTGATATATTTTATTTTGCACTTTTATTAGTAAAAATGCAACCCTCCTAACCCTTGATAATATTTGAAACTAACTAATAAAACCGATGTTTATGTCTTCAAAAAGAAAAGAAATATATAAAGTTTATTGTGATATAACTGGTAAATTCAGTTCTTAAATATGACATAAAACAGGGTTAAATGGCTCGATTGTCAATTGCTTTTTATTTAAAACGACCTATATTTTGAAGAGTGTGGTAAGATGTGTTGAAACATCAACAAATAATTAAATAAAATCAACTTAATAGTATAGTGGGCCTTAGAGAATTAATAAAAGTAGACTGATATTTAATATATAATGATATCAATTCCAGAAAATATAAGAATGTATAGACTGTCAATATTCCAATTATAAAATGAGACCAGTTTTTAAATGTATTGTGTTCCAATTAAAGCACTATGATCTTTAGAAGCTTTAATAGACATCATCCTCAGCCCGGTTAGGGGTAATTTCAATTTTTTTAAGTGAAACTTAATGATTAATTTCAATTCATATCTGTTTCAGGATTCATATAATTTATTTACAGTAATTTTTGAGCAGCAATTCTTAAAAACAGTTTTACAAATAGTGGTTTGGGTGAAAAAAAAGAGGGATGTTATTTTTCTTATGGAATTGACAATCTACACGATTGCTGGTCTTCTACAGGGCTGAAGCAATTATTAACTCCATTTTTTGATACCCTTGAGTACACGATTTTCATAGCCTATTATTTCAATAGAAGAGTTCTTATATATTGTAGTATATTAAAGGTATGTTATACCTTTGTGCGTGTTTTGTAGTACTGGTCTATTTGTTTGTTTTATGTGTTATCTTGAGGCTACTTTGATCCTTAGTCAAACTTATAAAAACTATAAAAAAGGTAATTCAGTGGGATATGATGAACTATCAATAAATTTGTTAAAGAATATTGCCGGAGTTATTTTCGAACCAATTATCCACATTTTCAATTTTAGTCACAATTAAGGTATATTTCCTAGTAGATGGAAAATTGCCCGAGTAATTTCGTTGCATAAACAAGGTGATAAATCAGATGTAAATAATTATTGTCCAATTACAATTTTATTGCGATTATCAAAAGTGTTTGAAAAAATTTTCAAAAAAAGGATTTCTAGCTATTTGGATAAAATAAATTTCTTTACCAAATATCAGTTTGGATTTAGGGAAAACCGTTCGACAGAGCACAAAATTGCAGCTCTTTTATTAGAGAGAAATGATTGTTTAGATGATGATGTCCATGTGGCTACTGTATTCTATGAAATAAAAAAAGCATTTGACACTTCAAATCATGAAATCCTTCTTGACAAAATGATAAATTCTGGCATAAGAAGGAAAGGATTACAAATTATCGAATCATACCTGTTCGGACGCAAAATCACAGTAGATATCGGTGGAAAAATGACTAAGTTAAAAAGTCTTATTGATATTGGTGTCCACCAAGGCTCAGTAATAGGTCTACTTTTATTTTTGATTTATATTAATGATCTTCCACGAGGTTTGCTTGAGAATATTAGCCATGCAATTCTATTTGCAGATGATGCAGCTATAACAGTTAAAGCTAGGGATTCATTGAAATTGATCGAAAATCTGACTATAGGTGTTTCCTCAGTTAATCGATGGTTTGTTTCCAATAATCTTATACCAAATTTTACAAAAAACTAATTTTATGGTATTTAGTCGTTCAAAACATGCCGCTAGAGAAATTTTTTTGTCAGGAGCCTCAAGCTGGTGATCAAAAAATTTTAAGGTTCAGTCATTTTTATTTGGGAGTTTTTCTTGATCTACTCCTGTCAATTCATCATCATATTGAGTATTTAAGATTAAAATTTGCTCAAAATATTGGGTTGATGTATCGTATGGAGAATATTTTTCCTTTTGCCATTTTAAAAATAGTTTACCACTCTCTAATTGCTCCTTATTTGAATTACTGCTTTGTTGTATATCTTAAAATATTTTGGACGCAAATAAAACCCTTACAGGTATTACAAAATAGGGCTATAAGAATACTTGGAAATTTTTTACTTCGGCCTTTAAAACTTGAGAATGTTTCAGAAACTAAAACTTTATTACTTTTCTTTAATCTGTTAGATTTAAATGATATACGAGCATTAAATACTTCTATATGGCGTTTTCAAATCCAAAATTATAATAATTATTTCTATGATAAATCTCTGTGATTTTTACTTTTTCGGATTGTCGGAGGTCTGGGATGTACCGAATTTCTTTTCGTAAGCTCTGAAAGGTCAAGGTTTTCATTTAGGTACCAAATACCCTTCATTGCAAACAATTATAAGCTGAATGAAAAAATTACGTTTTCCATCCCAAACATCTCTGCTAAATTTAAAAAACCAAATACTAAAGATTGTTTGCTAAAATTTTGATTGTTCACCATTGATGATGGAAAATTAAATTATTTAATCTTCTTCTTTGTGTTTTTGTGTGTCCCTGTATTTGGGATAGCCTCTCACATCCCTCCTGCCCGATATTTATTTATTTACGTATCCTTGTTACTTCTCTTCTTTGAATTGTTTTCCTATTTTGTTTGTTTTATGCCGTGTTAAATTTTGGAATCATTACTATGATGAGATGCTGATGTTTTTTCTAAGTTATTGCACTGTCCCAGCCTTACGAGCTCTTCTCTCTGTTGGGGTTTAATATTGTTGTTGCATTTTTAAAGTTGAATAAAGAAAAAGTCAAAATCGTATGTGGTATTTTAAAAATTTTGCCAAGAAATACGAAAATCTTGTGGGGTATTATCAAAATCCTGTCTGATATTCTTAATAAGCATTCATTGCATTCTCAAAATTTTACCTGGTATTACCAAAGCTTTCTAGCATTATCGACATCTTGTCAGATATTTTGAAAATCCTCTCTGGTATTATTCAAATCATAAACTTGCATTATTATAAACTATTATCATAAAATTGCAAAACAATGACAAAATTTCATAAGGTTTCATAAATAACCTTACTTTATATTGACAAAATATTTTTTACTACTATCAAAACGTGTCTGATATTAACCAAAACTAGCTTAGTGGCATCAAAATCATATGTGGCTTTATCAAAATCTCCCGAATTATTATGAAAATCTTCCGTGGTATTATCAAGATCTTGGCAGACATTACGATTCTCTTTCGCAATACCATAATCTTGTAAGGTAATAATAAAGCATGGTGCAATCATAACCGTATGCGGTATTATCATAATTTTGCCAAGTATTACCAAAATCTTACGTGGCATTGTCATAATCGTGTCATATATTATGAGAATTTTCTTTGGTATTGCCCAAATCTTGCAGGATAATAACAAAATTGTGTGTGGTATTATCAATATGTAACCTCATATTGACAGCAAAACTTGTCTCATATTGTAAAAACTAATTTGGTACTATCAAATTACTGTCTGGTATTAACAAAATTTTGCCAAATAATATACAAATCTTGTTTGGTATTATCAGAATCTTGTCTGATGATATCATACATGTTGCATTGCATTATCAAAATGTTGTCAGATATTATATGAATCCTCTCTGGCATTATAAAATCTTATATGGTAGTATCAAAATTTTGCGAGTTATTAACAAAATGTTGTGTGGAAATGTCAAAATCATATCTGATATTAACAAAATATTTTCTATAACTACCGAAACCTCTTTGATTTTAACAGAATCAAGCAGGGTGCTATTAAAATTTTATGTGATGCTATCAACATTTTTTCAAAATGTTGTAAAGTATTACCAAAATTGTGTGTGGTATTATAAAAATTTTGCCAAGTATTAATAAAATCTTGTGTGGAATTATCAAAATCTTGTCTCATATTATTAAACATCTTGCATTGGATTGTCAAAATCTTGCCTGGTATTAAGCAATCTTCTCAATTATTATCAAAATCTTTTCAGATATTATGAGACAACTTTGTGTTGTAAAATCGAAATCTTACCTCATATTAACAAAATATTTTCTAGTACTATCAAAAGTTGTCTGATAATATCCAAATATAGCACGGTGCTATCATAATCGTATGTGCTATAATCAAAATCTTGCCAAGTATTCCGAAAATCTTGTGTGGTATTGTCATAATCTTGTCAGATATTATGAGAAAATTTTGTGTTGTAAAATCGAAATCTTACCTCATAATAACAAAATACTTTCTAGTACTATCAAAATTTGTCTTATAATATCCAAATATAGCATGGTTCTATCATAATCGTATGTGCGATAATCAAAATCTTGCCAAGTATTACGAAAATCTTTTGTGGTATTATCATAATCTTGTCGGATATTATGAGAATCTTTTTTGTAATTACCAAAATCTTACAAGGTAACAACTAAATTTTGTGTGGTATTATCAAAATCTTACATAATATTGACAAAATATTTTAAATACTATTATTATTTAAGAATTAACGACACTTCTTGACTGCTAAGGTCCCTGTGTCGGCCCTGCAGTGCATTCCTGCGGCGTGTTTCGATCTCTGGGTCCCGTATTACCAAGCTAAGGTCAAATCCACTGCACCACCACAGGACTTTTTTAATACTATCAAACCTTGTCTGATATTATTCAAATCTAGCTTGTTGCTATAAAAATAATATGTAGTCCTACTAAAATTTTGCCAAGTATACAAAAATCTTTTGTTTTATTCTAAAAGTCTTGTCTAATATTATCAAACATCTTGCACTGTATTATTAAAATGTTGCATGGTATTACCAAGTCTTGTCTGATCAATTGTCTGATCAGAAGTCAAGTCAATCCTGTCAAATATTATGAGAATCCTCTCTTGTAATATTAAAATCTTATGTGATATTGTCAAAATATTGCAAGTTATTAACAGGAGCTTACTTGGAAATATCAAGATCTTACCCGATATTAGCAAAATATTTTCTGGAACTCACAAAAGCTGTCTGAAATTATCAGAATCAAGCATGGTGCTATCAAAATTGTATGCAGTATCATCAAAATTTTGCTAAGTTTTACTAAAATCTTTTGTAATATTATTAAAATCATGTCAGATACTATGAAAATCCTCTTTGGTGTTATCAAAATCTTGCAAAGTAATACCAAAATTTTGTGTAGTAAGCCTAATATCAAAATCTTGCCTCATATTAACAAAATATTTTTTACTACTATGAGACTTGTCTGATATTATCCAGATCTAGAATGGTCCTATCAAACTCGTATGTGGTACTAGCAAAACATTGCCAAGTGTTTCAATAGTCGTAGTGGGTATTATCAAAATTTTGTCAAATATTATGAGAATTCTCTTTAGTATTACCCAAATCTTGCAGGGTAATAACAAAATTTTGTGTGGTATTATCAATATCGAGCCTCATATGACAAAAAACTTGTTTCATTTTATTCAAAACTAATTTTTGGTATTATCAAATTTCTGTCTGGTATTAACAAAATTTTGACTAATTTTACACAAATCTTGTTTGATATTATCAAAATCTTGTCTGATGATATCATAAATCTTGTATTGCATTATCAAAATGTTGCCGTGTATTACCAAATATTGTCTAATATTATCAAAATCTTGTGAAATATTATGAGAATCTTCTCTGGTATTATAAAATCTTATCTGGTAATGTCAAAATCTTGCAAGTTATTAACAAACTGCTGCGTGGAAATGTTTAAATCTTATCTGATACTAGCTGGGACCAGGCGGCTTCGTCGCCTGGCCCCATCTAGCGGCAGTCGGCAGGCTTCTATATATGGATTCTCATATGTATATACAACGGATATGTGCTAATTTTTAACTAGCGTAAAACTTGTGGATATACAACTTTCTTCGCTTTTCCATTGTCTGTGCATATAAATAGATTGTCCAGTTTACCGACTCTTGAGCATGCAACATATAATTGTCCGTGGGAAAATCAATCCGTATTAAGATCTATACCGCATTTTTCTAATGATTGACCTTGAGCTTTGTTCATGGTGATTGAAAATGCAAATCGAATTGGGAATTGCATCTTTGAAATTGGTAAGGCAGGTCCGTTGGAATCATGGGAATGCGAAAAATAAGAACAGCCTCACCCTCGAAAGGCCCTTTCAAAATTGTTGCCTCTATTACGTTTCCCATTTTTTTACGGCAAGTTGCGTGCCGTTGCAAAGGTTTGATGGGTTAATATTTCGCAACAGTATTATTGGTAAGCCTATTTTTAGTTGTGCCATGTGTGGTGGAAACCCTGGGAGATCCGGGGAATTTAAAAGTTCTGATGGATAGTCAACCACTTCATTTGACTTTAGAACTGTGTCGACTGACTTGTAAATGACTGCCTGGTCTCGAATCTTGGCCAGAATAATAATGTTGATTTCATGGACGTCATTGTTCTTGGCTGCCGGAATAGCTCGTTCACTTCGCCATTTATGATTTTTATAATTGGTTAGAATGTTTGGAAATACCTTTTCAACCAAATCATTTTTGACGTCACTAAATTACAGAATTCGGGAGGCAGTTGTATACGTCCTGAAATTAAGTCAAGCTTTCCGTTTCCAATTGCCAGCAACAGATCTGAAAATATTTCACCAGAGTGATAGTTTTGCAATCGGACTCGCATATTTATAGTTAATTTTACTGTCTTTGCGTGTACCCAAAAATTATAGTTTTTCAGGCAAGCATTCATTTCATCCGCAGGTGTAGATCTAGGAATAACTGGTAATGTTTGCCTGAAATCTCCCACACGCAATATTAATGTGCTGCCAAAGGGTTTGAAATTTCCTCGAAAATCTTGCAATGATTGGTGAAGAGCCTCGAGCGATTTTTTGTGTGTCATTGTGCACTCGTCCCAAACAATAAGTTTGCATTGCTGCAATACTTTACCCATCCCAGATGATTTGGAAATGTTTCACGTGGGACGTTCTGTAGATTGCATATTCAGAGGCAATTTCAAAGCGGAATGAGCAGTTCTACCACCAGGCAGCAACGTTGCGGCTATTGCAGATGATGCAAGGGCCAACGCTGTGTCATTTTTGGATCGAATTGATTCCTGAATCAATCTTATTAGAAAAGTTTTGACGGTACCTCCTGTCGCATCCAAGAAGAAAATTTCTCCAACGTTGTAATTTTTTTGTTTTATATTTTTTGGATCATCGCTATCACTTTCAATTTGTTTGCTTTGTTTTACCTCGGCATGTCTGTCGTCATTATGAAATACATATCGCCGAACCTTTGTTTTTTTAACTGAAATCTGGTAGGCATTGATGACCTTATCCAATTCTATTTCCCAGACCCAATCATCACCGCTATCATTTTTAGTTTTGACACGTTTTGATTCTCGCTGTCCAGGTTGATTTTTTTCTAACTGCACGGTTTTGCGTTGCTTCAGTGTTTCGTCCTGGTTTTAGATTTTTGGTAACATTTGACATTTGGTAACATTTGAAAGTAATTGAAACTTGGACAACATTTCTTTGTGTACCTGGTACTCTAAACCTCAACAATTTCTAATAAACCTTAAACTTCTGGGTTTCTGTTTCAAGGTTTTTGAATTACTTTAATCCATTGTCAAAATATATTGAAATATTTGTGCAATTACCAGTTTTTTACATTTTAAACAATTTAATAAAATTGGAAGAACCTCAATTTTTTGAATATTTATTATTCAAAAAAAAAGTATTATTGAATACTTGATTAAGATAGAGTGGTAGAGAAAATGAAAAAGAACTGAAACCTCTTTTTTAACTTTTTTAAATGATTGCTTTTTTTCTTTTTTTTAGATTTTTGATGGTTTATCAGTTTTTCTGTTATTTTAGTTCTAGTTGCTAAAATTTTGCGAAACATACTCAAATCTTGTGTGGTATTATCAAAATCTGGTCTGATATTATCGAACATCTTGCACTGCATTATCAAAATGTTGCATGGTATTACCAAGTCTTGTCTAGTGTTATCAAATTCCTGTCAGATATTATGAGAATCCTCTCTGGTAATATCAAAATTTTTATGTTGTATTATCAAAATCTTGCAAGTTATTAACAAGATCTTGCTGGGAAATATCAAAATCTTACTCGATATTAGCAAAATATTTTCTGAAACTCCCAAAAGTTGTTTGATATTATCAAAATTAAGCATGGTACTATCAAAATTGTGTCCGGTATCATAAAAACTGTGCCAAGTCTTACTAAAATCTTGTGTGATATTATCAAAATATTTTCAAATCCTTTGAAAATCCTTTTTGGTATTATCAAAGTCTTGTAAAGTAATAACAACATTTTGTGTAGTGGGCCTAACGTCAAAATTTTACCTCATATTAACAAAATATATTTCACTACTGTAAAACTTGTCTGATATTATCCAGATCTAGCATGTTCCTATCAAACTCATATGTGGTACTAGCAAAGTATTGCCAGATTTTTCCATAATCTTAAGGGGTATTAAAAAATCTTGTCAAATATTATGAGAATCCTCTTAGGTGTTACCACAATCTTGCAAGGTAATAACCAAATTTTGTTTGGTACTGTCAAAATTTTGCCTCATATTAAAAATACATCTTCTTGTACTATAAAAATATTTTCCGATATTATTCCAGTGCAGCATGGTGCCATCAAAATCGTATGGGAGATTATCAAAATTTTGCAAAGTATTAGCAAAATCCTGCGTGGTTTTATCTGAATGTTGTCAGATATTATGAAAATCTATTTTGGCATTATCAAAATCTTGCAAGGTATTAACAAAATTTTGTTTGGCATTTTAAAAATTTTGCCAAGTATTACCAAAATCTTGTGTGGTATTATCAAGTTTTTTATGATATTATCAATAATCTTGCGTTGCATTATCAAGATCTTGCCTGTTATCTACCAATCTTTTCTAGCATTATAAAAATCTTGTCAGATATTATGAGAATCCTAAGGGTAATAACAAAACTTTATTATAGTCAAAATCCTCCCTCATGATAAATAAAGTAATTTATCATGTTCTCTCTTGATAGTATAGCTAATATTTTCTCTTAATTTGTAACCAGTAGAGTAATCATTAATCATTTTGAGTCACATAGCTTGGCGGCACGCTAAGTAACCTAAACAAATATAACTTGAAAGCAGTTAACTCAATGTAACCTAGCTTAGAATTCGGCTATGTTGCCATGCAAGATTAAACTCAAAAAGATGGCAACACTTGAGGTAGGGAAACGTGTCGCCATCTAGACTTTTAAGTGTAAAAATCACTGAAAGTACCAATATTTCATTTAGTTTATGCGGCTGTCTCCCGTGGTACTCTATGGCAGGTCTTCGAAACTGCCAAGATTATTGTATATTTTCAATAATTTTTTTACATTAAAGCATAAATGCTCACATGATACATTAAAAGTAAAGATGAAATATTCCAAGAAAGTGTATGCACATGATAAGCAATGTTGTAATAGCAATGAATGCTGATAATGACAAATATTTGAATTATGAAACAAGCAAGAGTAAGGCTATTATTATTATTCCTAATATTTTATTTTTCAAAAGACACCCATAGTGCTAACATGGATTAATGACAAAAAAAAAACAAAAGGAAAAAGAAAAGATACATTCACTTCAATCTCAAAACAAAAGCACTCAGTAAACTATTTTCACGATGTAGTATATTCATAAAGCGAGACCGGTGTTCTTCAATGAGTACAAATGGTTTCGCTATACCAAAACCAAGCACAAGTCGTCGATCGTTTTTCCATAGAGGGATACCTAAATGGAACTTCACATAACGGAAATACAGTCGGCGAACAGCTATTATTTCAATTTGACTGAAAAGTTCCCAAAAGGGTGCTAATGCTAGTAGATGGGGCACAGCAAACGCACTGTATATCCTTCCTAGAAATGCCCGCTTATACCTGGATTGTCATGAACATACGTCCTTCACAGTCATTCACTTAAAATTCAAGCAGTAGGGTCCTAGTATGCTTCAAACTAGAGCAAATTGGCAAACCAAGGTAAGTAATACTAGATGAAGGCTTTGAAAGATGCGATCCAAGGCGAATATTTTCAGCAGATGAACGACCAGTCGACTTTCCTACTGCAACAACTTCACTTTTTTCTCGGTTAAATCTAAGACCAATCTGTTTATCCTCATAACTTAAAATATCAAAATTCTCTTCTATACCAGCATACATCCTACTTAAATTCAATACGTCATCTGCATAGTTAGCAAGCGATAGATCGAGGTCTCTAAGAATGAAACTAGTTACAACCTTTTTTTGGGCCTCCACTACACTACTATTATAGAGAGGAAGGGATGAAACACCACCCTGTTGAATACCTTTCTTAACTCTTATACGGACCCGACACAGCACATAGCCATTAGAAACTGGCACTTTTACGACAACGTACAGCTTACTATACATGTCCCTATAGAAACGCAATTGGGGGTGTTTCCCCCTATTTTCTAAAGTAAGGCAAATTTTCTCAGGCTCGTAACTTTTGATGGGTAAGATTAATATATATATTAATATATATATATATATATATATATATATATATATATATATATATATATATATATATATATATATATATATATATATATATATATATATACATATATATATATATATATACTAGCTGTTGGGGTGGCGCTTCGCGCCACCCCAACACCTAGTTGGTGGGGCGCTTCGCGCCCCCCCAAGCCCCCCCGCGCGCGTAAGTCGTTACGCGCCATATTAGTTACGCGCCATTGTAGTTGTGTCCCTGTGTCCCACCTGTGAATATAGATAGATTTATATATGTGTTTCAAACTACGTAAAAATTGCGAATATACAACATTCTTGGCTTTCCCATTGTTTGTCCATATACAAAGCCGTATGTACTAATAATGACGTCATATGCAAACGCTCTTTTTACAAACAAACAAACATGCATACACACAACTCGTTTTTATATAGATAGATAGATAGATAGATACAATACAAATTAACTACGTAAAACTTGTGAATATACAACAGTCTTCGCTGTCCCATTGTCTGTGCGTATAAATAGATTGTCAGGTTTACCGACCCTCAAAGATGCAACATACAATTGTACATTGGTAAAGCAATCTGTATTAAGATCTATACCGCATTTTTCTAGTGATTGCCCTTGAGCTTTGTTGATGGTGGTTGCAAATGCTAATCGAATTGGGAATTGCAATCTTTTAAATTGAAAAGGCAGATCTGTTGGAATCATGGGAATGCGAGGAATAAGAACAGCCTCACCCTCAAAAGGCCCTGTCAGGATTGTGGCCTCTATTAGGTTTTCCATTGTTTTTTTTACGGCAAGTCGAGTGCCATTGCAAAGCTTTGGTGGGTTTATATTTCTTAAAAGTATTATTAGTACGCCTATTTTTAGTTGTAGCACGTGTGGTGGAAACCCTGAAAGATCTATGGAATTTAAAAATTCAGATGGATAATTAACCGCTTCATTTGGTTCCAAAACTGTGTCGACTGACTTGTAAAGGACTGCCTGGTCTTGAATCTTGGTCAAAACAATATTGTTGATTTCGTGGACGTCTATATTTTTGGGTGCGAGAATCGCTCTTTCACTTAGCCATTTATTATTTTTATAATTTTTTAGAATATTCGGAAATACTTTTTCAATCAATTCATTTTTGGACGTCACTAAATTACAGAAATCAGCAGGTAGTTGTATACGTCCTGAAATTGAGTCTACTGGGAGCTTTCCGTTTCCCATTGCCAGCAATTGATCTGAAAATGTTTGACCAGAGTCATCGTTTTGCAATCGGACACGCATATTTGTAGTTAATTTTAATGTTTTTACGTGTGCCCATAAATTAGAATTTTTCAGGCAAGCATTCATTTCGTCTGCAGGAGTTGATCTAGGTATTATAGGCACTTCAGTATACAGCAGTTTTTTTGCAAAAGAATCATTTTTGCAAAGCGAAAAAAAAGCTGTTAATGTTGTATCCGGTGGATTCAGGACTCTTTGTTGCACGTTGGTTTCCGTGAAATAAACACGTTGACCATTCTGTAAATGTACCGCTAAGTGAACAACAGCTGGACTACGTTCATGTATCGGAAATGAAAGAATTCGCCAAACAGCTTCATTACTGCTTATGTATCTTCCAGCCTGATATTCTACGATTTCATCGAAATCTTTGATTTCGGACTGCAAGCCAAAAACTGCCATGTCACTGCCTTTGTTGACGTATTTACATATGTATTTGATTGCCTTTACGGAGTTACAGTATTCAACGTTTATGTGTGCATTAAATGTTTTTGATAATAAAGGGGAATATGGAACAACCCACTGGTTATCTACTTCGATGGTGGTACCGTTACGCTTCTTTATTATTGCTGTTTTACCGCCATCTTCAGTAGATCTTCTTCTATATTGTGGGTAACCATCATTGCCAGTAATTGTTTTGGGTACTAAAAGTCGAGGATATTGCTTTGTGCACCTTCCTTTGGCCATGCATGGTGAATTTTCGTTCAGTGCACCGCAAGGTCCATGTATCATATTTTTTACAATAATATCATGTAACCCCTTATCGACATATTTATCAGGTATTTCAGCGGAAATCACATCATCAATTTCGTTTGAAGTAATTTTTTTATGTAGCCAGATTAGTATATGTGCGTGTGGCAAACCTCGTTTTTGCCATTCCACTGAGTACATCCAGCATCGCACTGACCCAAACACTTCATGTTTTACAAGGTAGTTTATCAGTGATTTCAACTTTTGCCGGAAGACACGTGCCGTAATGTCATGCCTATGAACCGCCGATTGTCCTTGAAGTAAAAGCTGCAGTATCTCGTCCCAAGATTGATTACATGTAAATGTAATAAATAAATCTGGACGACCATAGAGACGAACATACGCAATAGCATCTTGAGCATATTCATGCATATGACGGGGACTGCCAGCATATGACGAAGGTAAAATTGTTAATCTTCCAACATTTGTGGTATTACCGTCATTTATAACTGCATCTCGCAAATGAATGTATTGTTCAGAGCGGAGCTTGGTCTGATTCAGGCGCATATATAGCAAACGTTCTGATTCAATTTTAGCATACATATCCACGACAAATTGGTGAAACAATTCACGGCATTTTAAAATATAATTTTCTTCATCCTGCCGAATCATTAGTCTATAGGAATAATAATGCATTGCACTGCATTTCTTATTCATTTCTTTGTTAGTGGCTGGATTCATCAATTTAATATTAAAGTGATAGCCGTCGGCTCCATCCCAAAAAATGATAGGATATTGTAGGGCATCGTAGCATCGATGAGTTTCAGCAATTCTTAACAACTGAGCGTTTCGCTTATGTAGAATAATATCTCGAGGTAAAAACTGATCACCGACCATAACGATTGCCACTTCGTCGATAGTCGGAGCATTGTATCTACGCACATGTTGGCCAGGAGGCGTTTTGTCAGCGGAAATAACAATTCTATGAGTATCAGTAGGCATCAAATCGATGGCTGTTTTGAACAGACGCACTAACTTATTATTTTCGTGGAAAAGATGTTGCAATTGGGAAACGATTGTCCTTTCAACGTTGGGAGAAATTTCGCAACGTGCATTCAATTCAGAATTTCTATCACTGATGAAGTACAATTGTAAAAATTTATGATTCTCGCCTGAGAATGGTAGAAGGGACCCTGATTTATGATAAATTTGCCCTTTTACTTTGAAAGTAGACATAAATTGATCTGGATTTTCGATTTGGGCTCCAAACGACGTCATTTGGAAACATGAGTTGTATTGTCTGATTTTTGACAAAAAACGCTTAGATTCTGACGTAGTTCCAGTAAGGAAAGTCTTCAATGGCTCTGGTGGTGCAGCCAATAGAGGAAGTTTAACTTTTCCTGAGGCGCAACACATTCCCATTGTTTCACCATTGAATTTCAAGGCCTTGCAATAGGGACAAATTTTAGACATTGTCCCGATTTGAACACATCTACTCAAGCTATAATCATCGACTGGGTTGTACCTGAATGCCAGGCGATAATTTTCAGGTTGCTCTTGTGATTCCTCGGCACGCTTTGTTTTTTTACTTTCTCTATCAGCCGCAAGCCTGTTTTCTTGCTGTTCTTGTGATTCCTCGTTATGCCTTCTTTTTTTACTTTCTCTTTCAGAAGCAAGTCTGGTTTCGCGTTGCTCTGGTAGTTCCTCGACACGCCTTCGTTGACGTAAATTGCACATTCTTAATCTGGCCCTTTCTCTTTGAACCGCAAGCCTGGTTTTGCTTTTTGGTAACATTCTATCTTTTTCAATGTTTTTCAATTTGTCAGTGTTCATTCTAACATTGATGTTAGAAAAAAATTTTACGTGCCAAGCATGCAAACACTCGACAATTTATAATAAAACTCAAAATTATAAATATCTGTTATAAGGTTTTCGAATTACTTTAATCTATTGTCAAAATATATAGAAATATTTATGCAATTTCCAGTTTCTACATTTTTAGTTTCAGTTTGCTTTTCAGTTTAGTTTCATTTTTATATATATTTAAGATATAATCTGGCGTAACGGACAGACAACTTATTTTTATATATATAGAAGATATATATCTATATATATAAAAATAAGTTGTCTGTCCGTTACGCCAGATTATATCTATATATATAAAAATAAGTTGTCTGTGTGTGGATCTGTGGATGGATCAGGTGACGTCACCTGAAAAAACTGGATCAGGTGACGTCAAAACTGAAAAAACTAAAAAAAGGCAAAAACTACAAAAAAAACTAAAAACTAATAAAAAAAATAAAAAAGCTAAAAAACTAAAAAAACTAAAAAAAGGCAAAAACTACAAAAAAAACTAAAAACTAATAAAAAAGCTAAAAAACTAAAAAAACTAAAAAAAGGCAACAACTACAAAAAAAACTAAAAACTAATAAAAAAAATAAAAAAGCTAAAAAACTAAAAAAACTAAAAAAACTAAAAAAAGGTAAAAAACTAAAAAAAAACTAAAAACTAAAAAAAACTAAAAAAAAGGAAAAAACTGAAAAATAAACTAAAATAAAGGTAAAAACCAATAAAAAACTAAAAAAAAAACTGAAAAAACTAAAAAAAGGCAAAAACTACAAAAAAAACTAAAAACTAATAAAAAAAGTAAAAAAGCTAAAAAACTAAAAAACTAAAAAAACTAAAAAAAGGTAAAAAACTAAAAAAAAATAAAAAATAAAAAAAAACTAAAAAAAAGGAAAAAACTGAAAAATAAGCTAAAATAAAGGTAAAAACCAATAAAAAACTAAAAAGAAAAAAAGGAAAAAACTAAAAAAAATTTTCATCTAAAAAACTAAAAAAAACTAAAAAAGGTAAAAACTAAAAGAACTAAAAAAGAAAAAAATAAATGACGACACTCAAAGAGAAAGCGACCAGGACAAAAGGAATGTTCGATTAGCAATCAACAAAGCACCGGGACACAGGGAGTATAAATGACGACCAGGACATAAGTAAAAAAAAAAAAACTATCTATTTATATAAAAATAAGTTGTCTGTGGATCTGTGGATCGTGGATCAGGTGACGTCACCTGAAAAAACTGGATCAGGTGACGTCAAAACTGAAAAAACTAAAAAAAGGCAAAAACTACAAAAAAAACTAAAAACTAATAAAAAAAATAAAAAAGCTAAAAAACTAAAAAAACTAAAAAAAGGCAAAAACTACAAAAAAAACTAAAAACTAATAAAAAAGCTAAAAAACTAAAAAAACTAAAAAAAAGGCAAAAACTACAAAAAAAACTAAAAACTAATAAAAAAAATAAAAAAGCTAAAAAACTAAAAAAACTAAAAAAACTAAAAAAAGGTATAAAACTAAAAAAACTAAAAACTAAAAAAAACTAAAAAAAAGGAAAAAACTGAAAAATAAGCTAAAATAAAGGTAAAAACCAATAAAAAACTAAAAAAAAAAACTGAAAAAACCAAAAAAAGGCAAAAACTACAAAAAAACTAGAAACTAATAAAAAAAGTAAAAAAGCTAAAAAACTAAAAAAAATAAAAAAATAAAAAAACTAAAAAAAAGTAAAAAACTAAAAAAAATAAAAAATAAAAAAAAAATAAAAAAAAGGAAAAAACTGAAAAATAAGCTAAAATAAAGGTAAAAACCAATAAAAAACTAAAAAGAAAAAAAGGAAAAAACTAAAAAAAATTTTCATCTAAAAAACTAAAAAAAACTAAAAAAGGTAAAAACTAAAAGAACTAAAAAATAAAAAAATAAATGACGACACTCAAAGAGAAAGCGACCAGGACAAAAGGAATGTTCGATTAGCAATCAACAAAGCACCGGGACACAGGGAGTATAAATGACGACCAGGACATAAGTAAAAAAAAAAACTAACAAAACTAAAAAGAAGGTAAAAACTACAAAAAAACTAAAAAGAAAAAAAAACTAAAAACTAATAAAAAAACTAAAAAATCTAAAAATCTAAATAAACTAAAAAAGAAAAAAAAAAGGAAAAAAATAAAGGAGAAAAACAAAACTAAAAAACGAATGTATATACAGACCGGTACACCGGGATACAAATGACGACCGGGACACAGGGAATATAAATGACGACCGGGACACAGGGACACAACTACAACGGGGACACCGGGGGAAACAGGGGGATATAAATGACGACCGGGACAAAAAAACTAAAAAGAAAAAAAAACTAAAAACTAATAAAAAAACTAAAAAATCTAAAAATCTAAATAAGCTAAAAAAGAAAAAAAAAGGAAAAAATAAAGGAGAAAAACAAAACTAAAAAACGAATGTATATACAGACCGGGACACCGGGATACAAATGACGACCGGGACACAGGGAATATAAATGACGACCGGGACACAGGGACACAACTACAACGGGGACACCGGGGGAAACAGGGGGATATAAATGACGACCGGGACACCGGGACAGGGAATGGTCGATTAGCAATCACCATCAACAAAGCTCAAGGGCAATCATTAGAATCATGAGGTATAGATCTGAATACAGATTGTTTTCCCATGGACCATTATATGTTGCATGTTCAAGAGTCGGTAAACCTGACAATCTATTTATATGCAAAGACAATGGGACAGCAAAGAATGTTGTATATTCGCAAGTTTTACGTAGTTAAAACCATATATATATATATATATATATATATATATATATATATATATATATATATATATATATATATATATATATATATATATATATATCTATCTATATTCACAGGTGGGACATAGGGACACAACTACAATGGCGCGTAACTATTATGGCGCGTAACGACTTACGCGCGCGGGGGGGCTTGGGGGGGGGGCGCGAAGCGCCCCCACCAACTAGGTGTTGGGGTGGCGCGAAGCGCCACCCCAACAGCTAGTATATACATATATATCTATATATATATATAAAAATAAGTTGTTTGTGGGTTATGTCTGTCTGTCGAGTGACGTCGTGTTTGTCCGCATATGACGTCTGAATTATTTCACACTAATACAAAAGAAGAAAAAAAAAAGGTAAAAACTACAAAAAAGAACTAAAAAAAGAAAAAAAACTAAAAAAGCTAAAAAACTAAAAAAACTAAAAAAAGATAAAAAACTAAAAACTAAAAAAAAAAACTGAAAAAACTAAAAAAGGCAAAAACTACAAAAAAACTAAAAACTAATAAAAAAACTAAAAAAGCTAAAAAACTAAAAAAACTAAAAAAAAACTAAAAAAAGGTAAAAACTAAAAAAAACTAAAAACTAAAAAGAAAAAACTAAAAAAAAGGAAAAAACTGAAAAATAAAAGAGAAAAAGAAAACTAAAAAAATATAAATAAAAATAAAAAAAAAACTAAAAAAGATAAAAACTACAAAAAAAACTAAAAGAAAAAACGAAAAAAAAACTAAAAAAGTTAAAAAAAAAAGGTAAAAACCAACAAAAAAACTAAAAAGAAAAAAGGAAAAAAACTAAAAATTTTTTTCATCATATAATATGACGTCTGAATTATTTCATCATATACCAATTCAAAAACAAAAGTATTCAAGCCGATGTAGCTGAGTTGGTAACGCGGTATGTTCCAGGTTCTAGGTTCGACAGGTTCCAGGTTTGAATCTGAATACAAAAGAAGAAAAAAAACTAAAAAAGGTAAAAACTACAAAAAAAACTAAAAAGAAAATAAACTAAAAAAAATGAAAAAGCTAAAAAACTAATTAAAAGTAAAAACCTAAAAACTAAAAAAGAAAAAAAAACCTAAAAAATGTAAAAACTACAAAACTAAAAACTAAAAAAAAAACAAAAAAATGTAAAAACTACAGAAAAAAACTAAAAAGGAAGAAAGGCTAAAAACTAATAAAAAAACTAAAAACTGAAAAAGAAAAAAAAAAATAAAAAAAGGAAAAACAGTGAAAAATAAAGGAGAAAAAGAAAACTTAAAAAATAAAAACAAAAATAAACAAACTGCAAAAGGTAAAAACTACAAAAAAAAAACTAAAAAGAAAAAAGAAAAAACCAAAAAAGCATATATATATATATATATATATATATATATATATATATATATATATATATATATATATATATATATATATATAAATAAGTTGTCTGTCTGTAGATCTGTCAGGTGACGTCATGTTTCTGTGTTGACTGACGTCATGTTTTCGACCGACGAAATTACAGACCGGGACATCGGGACACAAATGACGACCGGGACATAGGGAATATAAATGACGACCGGGACACTCAAAGAGAAAGCGACTGGGACACAAAGAATGTTCGATTAGCAATCACCATCAACAAAGCACCGGGACACAAATGACGACCGGGACACAGGGAATATAAATGACAACGACTGACGTCATGTTTGTCAACTGATGAAATCACATACCGGGACACCGGGACACAAATAGCGACCGGGACACAGGGAATATAAATGACGACCGGGAACCTCAAAGAGAAATTACAGACTGGGACACCCGGACACAAATCACGACCAGGACACGGGGAATATAAATGACGACCGGGACACAGGGACACAACTACAACGGGGACGCCGGGGGCACAGGCGGGATATATAAATGACGACCGGGACACAGGGATTGTTCGAATAGAAATTACAGACCGGGACACCGGGACACAAATGACGACCGGGACACAGGGAATATAAATGACGAC